>NW_028317814.1:5765000-6035000 GCF_062004578.1 Staurois parvus | reverse complement strand
TGCACTCACTGACATGAATGCTACCAGAGGAAAGCAGCAACATGCACCTTAGTGCCAACATGTTCCTTCACACATGGTCAACCAGCTCCATTCTTACAATGGGGACACCCTGCAATACCACTTTTCACCACTGGGAACAGTCAGAAGGTGTGCTTGATACTGTCTGGGCAAAAAAAGCTCACCACACGGAGCCACAAGCAGGGGACCACATATAGGTGTCCGTTTATGAACCAGCAGTAATAGATCGCTGCTCAGTTCTCCGGCATTCTCGGAGAACACAGTGCTCCTGTGAATGCAGTTTATGAAGCATATGTAGATCAGTTCTCCAAACGAAGGGAGAACGGTCTACAAACGCTGGAGAACGGTCTACAAACTCTGGAAAAGGGCTGATTTTACTATAATCTCGCGAGATTACAGTAAAAGATCAGTTTACTAAGCAGAGGTAAATTATCTCTGCTTAGTTTGCGGTCCCTCCGATTCTCCAGCTCTGGGCTGGAGAATCTGGAGGGAGAACACAGATCTCCAGTGAAGAGCTGAACATGTTTTCCTGAGTGTTATAAACTGTGAATGACCAGAGAATAGCTGCGATCCTCTGAATCACAGCTATTCTCTGTGTCATAAAAGGACACCATAGTGTAGTATGTTTATTACAAAGTAGAATATGCACATAAAAAAGTAAAAGACTTCATCCAAATTCCAGTAAAACGATTGCCATGACAAGTAAAACGGTGCACTTACAAACAAAGCTGCCAGTTCCAAACATGGAAGTGGCGGTGAGACGTCAGCGTGTAGCTCTAGCCTCCTTACCTATTGCAAGCTGCCCATTTCTTTTCTTTTCTTTAGCACTGACTTCCTTTTTATGTTTTTGTTTTGGTATCCTTCTGTGTGTTTTCTGCATAATGTTGCTCAGAACACTCTGGGATAGGAGCAGAGCATGACTTGTCCCAGGTATTCTCCTCTTCCTAGCACTTTCTTCTCATTCAGAGTCCCATAGTTAGGCCATGCCCTTGCTGAAAGCAGAACTAAACCCATCGATTTAATGCTTTCAAAAAACAATAATATTCCCAGCTTGCCAGGAATGCTGTCACATTTGCTTGTGCTGTCAACCAGATTGTCAAACCATCAAATGGCTGGTGTCATAACTGATCACGTGTATCGCCATGGCAGTGCATGGCCAGCTTTACGGATTCACATTTTTAAAGCTGAAATAAACCCTCCTACTCTTTTCAGGCAAGGAAGCTGCCATCTTAGGGGTTGATGTACTAAAGGCAAATAGACTGTGCACTCTGCAAGTGCAGTTATCCAGATCTTGGTGAATGAGGTAAAGCTTCAGTTTGCAAAGAATACCCAATCATGTGCAAGGGAAATTAAAAAAAAAACAGCAATTTTGCATGTACATGATTGAATGATAGAAGTCAGCAGAGCTTCTACTTATTTCCTAAGCTCTGGAGCAACTGCTCTTGCAGAGTGCACTTTGCAAAGTGCACAGTCTAATTGCCTTTAGTAAATCAACCTCTAAGATGGCAGCTTCCTTGCCTGAAAAGGATAGAATAGTTCTGCTTTAAAAATATGAATCCGTAAAGCTGGCCATACATTACTCAAATTTCAGCTGATTTGTGCTGGGTGAGCCGAAATTCAAACAGTGTTTGGTCCTACTGTCACCACTCCATTAGGCAGACACCAACAGTTCAATCAACTTTTGTTAAAAGGGCCTGTTAGAAAGTTGTGGACTGAACTGCACATGAATCTACCCAGATGCAGGAACTGGTACGGCATTCCGACAGCCAGCAGGGGCAATTGTTCCTTTTGAGCTGTTAGCGTGGATATAGGAATCTGCAAGATTTCTCTGTGTATTATTATTATACAGGATTTATATAGTGCCAACACTTTGCGCAGCGCTTTACAATATAAGGGAGACAGTACAATTACAATACATTTCAGTACAGAAGGAATAGGAGGGCCCGGCTTGTGGAGGTTACAAGCTAAAGGAAGGGGGGGTGATACAAAAGGTGATAGCTGCGGGGGATGATCTGGTGGAGGTGATTCAAGTACAGTTCTTAGGTAGAGGTGGGGTAGGCTTCCCTGAATAAGTGAGTTTTCAAAGATCACCTAAAGGCAGACAGGGTGGGGGCGGACCAGACATGCTATGGTAGAGAGTTCCAGAGAATGGGAGAGGCTCTGGGGAAGTCTGGAGGCGAGCGTGGGAGGAGGTGATGAGGGAGCTAGAGAAGAGGATATCATGGGAGGAGCGGAGTGGGCGATATCTGTGGATAAGGTTGGCGATGTATCGAGGGGCAGTGCAGTGGATGGCTTTGTAAGCTGTGGTTAGTATTTTGAATTTTATACGGTGGGTTAGTGGAAGCCAGTGAAGGGATTGGCAGAGAGGGGCAGCAGTCGCTGATTGGTTGGTAAGGTGTATGAGTCTAGCAGCAGCATTCATAATAGACTGAAGGGGGGGCAACTTTAGTCTATAGCAGTAGTTATCCACATATGAGCTAAAGGAGGCCTCAAATGCAGCCCCTGACATCACCAATGACCACACATAATATTTAATATATGTAATACTTGAGAGGACTGTCAGAAACTGCAAACCTAATAGAGGAAGTGAGGGTCAGAGAGTGTGGACATGCTACATTTCTGGCTGGGGACATGCTACAGAAGACAATATGAAACTAGGAACGTGTTACATGAGGCTAGTAGAGATCATTGCTATTACCCTAATCAATGTTCCCACTACAGACTGCTGGGGTCCAAGGGCTGAACATCAAATACCAAAGGGCTGCAGGTTGGGCACCAGGGCTCTATAGTATAGGTAACATCAAGGTAACATGTTTCGGTAATCCAAGTGTACTAACTCATGCTTCTATACACGTTGTGCCTCATTTTACAAATCGCTGTGTATACAGTTGTGGCCAAAATTATTCAACCCCCACTGAAATTGAGTGTTTTGGCCAGTTTGACATTGCTTTTGATCATTCAGTCATCTTGCTTACATTTACATTAAAGAGGCACTTGTAGGTCAGACAAATATAACATAACAGTTATAATGAAATAACCACAAATGTCTTTTCTGTGCTCACAGCATTATCAGTTTTATTCAACCCCCAAGTGACATTCAATCTTAGTACTTAGTACAGCATCCTTTTACAGTTATAACAGCTTTTAAACGTGAAGCATAGCTTGACACAAGTGTCTTGCAGCGATCTACGGGTATCTTCGCCCATTCTTCATGGGCAAAGGCCTCCAGTTCAGTCACATTCTTAGGCTTGCGCACTGCAACTGCTTTCTTTAAGTCCCACCAGAGGTTCTCAATCGGATTTAAGTCTGGTGACTGCGATGGCCACTCCAAAATGTTCCAGCCTTTCCTCTGCAACCATGCTCTAGTGGACTTGGAGGTATGCTTGGGATCATTGTCCTGTTGAAAGGTCCAACGTCTCCCAAGCCTCAGGTGTGTGACGGACTGCATCACGTTTCCATCCAATATCTCCTGGTACTGAAGAGAATTCATGGTACCTTGCACACGCTGAAGCTTCCCTGTACCTGCAGAAGCAAAACAGCCCCAAAGCATGATTGACCCTCCACCATGCTTCACAGTAGGCAAGGTGTTCTTTTCATCATAGGCCTTGTTCTTCCTCCTCCAAACATAGCGTTGATCCATGGGCCCAAACAGTTCTAATTTTGTTTCATCAGTCCACAGAACACTATCCCACAACTTTTGTGGTTTGTCCACATGGCTTTTGGCATACTGCAGTCGACTCTTCTTATTCTTTGGAGACAGCAAGGGGGTACGCCTGGGAGTTCTGGCACGGAGGCCTTCATTACGCAGTGTGCGTCTTATTGTCTGGGCTGAAACTTCTGTACCCACATCTGACAAATCTTTTCTCAGTTCCTCAGCAGTCACACGGGGACTTCTCTCCACTCTACGCTTCAGGTAGCGCACAGCAGTCGAAGTCAGCATCTTCTTTCTGCCACGACCAGGTAGCGTTTCAACAGTGCCCTTTGCCTTGAATTTGCGAATGATGCTTCCTAAGGTGTCTCTTGGTATGTTTAACATCTTTGCAATCTTCTTATAGCCATTGCCCTTCCTGTGAAGAGAAATCACCTCTTCTCTTGTCTTCCTGGACCATTCTCTTGCCTTCACCATGTTTGTAACCACACCAGTAAATGTCTAGAAGGAGCTGAGTATCACAGTCATTTTAAAGCTGCCTAATTGGTGCTTATTATGCTTGATTGCTGCTCGGTGACATCCACAGGTGTTTTCAATACCTGATGGAAAGCACCTGTATGAACCTCTGTTCTTCAGAGTGGTAGTCTTTAAGGGGTTGAATAATTGTGGCAATGAAGAAACCACATAAGAACCATTTACTACTGTATTACATAAACAATTGATGTCATTTTAGTTGCATTTGGGTAGTTACAACGTCCTTGTAGGATTTGATTCTGAATACAATTCCAAATGTACACTATAGTCCCTAAACCCCTTTACAGCATTGGGGGTTGAATAATTTTGGCCACAACTGTAGGTTAAGTTAACTTTTGCTTACAGCTGCTATTTCTGGCCTCTTAAAAATGCTAGGCACCCAGCCAAAATGCTGACACTCTCACTTCAGTACTTTAGGAGCCAGTGACCTGGAACAAGTATGTAAATCAGGAAAGTCTGCATACTTGTTTTGGGTCGGTGAGTCGTGAATCCAGAAGGTCAGCCTGACAGCCATACAATTAGCTTTTGCAGAATCAGAAGTCCGCTATAGTCTGCACATTTCTTCCAGCCTATTTTTCTTTTAGTTGGGGTATGGTTGGGAAGGGTTAGAACTTCACATTTTTATTGGTATCTTTGTCTCCCCTGAGTGGATTTTCCCTAACTTCCTGTCCCAGTGACCCCACAGGAAATGAGAACAATAGCCCCAACAGTGATACAGACAGGAATTTTTAAAAAAAGTTCTAACCCTTCCCAGTGCTGCTAAAAACAAGTGCTATGATTGCATTCTGTATTTCTGCTGTAAAGATTCTTCTTACTTCCTGTGTCAGTGACCACACACGAAGTTAGGGAAAATCTTCCCAGTGGGTTACACCTGGTAGAGGGTTTAACCCTTCCCTGCTTAATGGACATTTTGGCTCTAGTTGCTTTCACTTGGACAGCCTTACCAGCTTCCAGAAAAATTGGTGTCTTTGAAACTTTAACAAAGTGATTATTACCTGTCAAGTGGAGTCCACAGAAGTATAACACCAACTGGGAAATTAAAGTGTTACTAAACCCAGGACCCTACATTCACTATATCTGGTCTCCCGCAGTACACAGAACATGGAAATGCAATTATTTTAGTAAATATAAACTGCTAAATACCTTTCTCATCAGCAGTTAGAGCAGTCTTGTGACTTCTATCAGTGTCCAACAGAGCACGTGTTAAAGCTTGTAGGAATTTTCATTCTGCTTTAGGAGGATGCAGAACCCCTGACCTCTGTCTGGACAGTGCTGATTAGCCTTGTGCTGATCACATGCACTCTCCCAAGAAATTAAAAAAAATAATAATACATTTGGAATTACACACCAAACTGAGCATATGCAGAGTGACTCCACACCATATGTCTAATCAGGAGATAAGAGTGGGACACTGGAAGAAAGGGAGGATCAGAGACATCAGGATCAAACAGCGTTTTTACATAATGTAGAGGATTAACCCCTTAGGTTCCACAGTGAGTATAACAAGCATGCTTTACTGCATATACAGACTGATTGTACTGTTGTGGATTTAGTAACACCAAGTAAAATTCTCATTTCTAAAGCTGGCCATACACACTTAGGGCTGAACAAGAGAATTCCATTGATTTCCTAGATGCCTGCTAAGCAGCGCAGGTTTCTCAAGAGCTACAAATTATTACAAGGGTTCCTCAATGGTAAAAAGCACTGAGCAGTTTTTATGGAGTAATTGTGGGGTGAATAACTCTTGTGTCCTCTTATAGTTCCGTCCCGAGTACATCCCAGAAGAGGAGATCCAGCGACAGCTGTACATCATCGAGCAGGAGCTGGACACCTTGGAGCAGCGAGGAGTAGAGCTGGAGAAACAGCTGCGCAGCTGTGATGGAGGTAGGACATTGAGGCGCTCTACCTGAAACTGACCACCACCTATCCGTAGATGGAGGCAATTATTGCTTAGCAAATGCATTACAAAAATCAGCTAAAACTTAGATTTACTGTATAAAAACATTTTTGAATATATACGCCATCATTTTCTTGAACTATATATACAGTCTGTAAATGCTCAGCCAATACTGGGAATACATACTTCCACAAAGTCCTGACAACATCACAAAGTTCAGATCATTTTCATTTAAAAGACAATAGATAGGGTTCACAGGAGGCTCATCTGGTTGGTGCAGTCCATGAGGGTATTGTTGGCAGGATGCATGGTGGGCTGTATAGAAAAGAAGAAATGACTGCCATTTTTTGCTGTTGTGGATTGGTGCAGACTAGGGATGAGCATGGGTTTGGTGCAAACTGGGAAGGAGGCTGTCATTCCTGCCCACTGCTGCTCAATCAACTGCGGCTAGGATGTTCCCTGCCCCGCAGTATCAGGTAGAAAAAGCGATGGGGATGCTCGTGACATCTTTCGTCCAATATGGCCACGTGTCTTTGACCTAATATGGCTGTGTGGTCCTATTAGGGCAGTAATTTCACAAGCATCTCCGCCCCTTTGTATACATGCAGCTGCAGGGTGGGGAATGTCCCAGCCACAGGTGATTGGGTGGCAGTGGGCAGAAGTGACAGCTTCCTTTTTGGGCTGTGGTATGAACCTAAGTTGGGACCAAACCTGTGCTCATCTCTAGTGCAGCAGTTTCTGGTTTGTTTCTGTACCTATGAGGATGGAGGGGGGGGGGGGGCATAGGCATCCCTAAAGTAAGCCTGCCCTTAATCTCTAGAATTAGAGCTCACCCTTTGTATAAATGCCTTGGCATGGCAGTGTTGCTTTACATATATTTGTCTCTGTCTCTTTATGTTGGAAACCATTTAATTTGCTTCCTGTGCTGACAAGTTGGATCGGGTGTTTGGGAATTGTTGTATTGGCTCATTACACAAGACAGTTGAAAAAAGGAGTTGTGGACCAGCTAGTTGGATTTTTGGAACCATTTGCAATCTTTTTGTATGAAGGCTGTTGGGAATGGGAGTTTTTGATGTCAGTTTTTGGGTATATGTAGAAGAATTTGACACAAATAGGATTACTGTTATTCTAGAATTACCTACAAATTTTAATATTCAAGATTTAAAGATAAATGTTTCTAGGTACATGATTGCTATAGACTATTCCTATTAAGAAGGATATTTGGTGAAGTTATCAATGTCCATGTATTGGTGCTCAGTTTTGTATATATACTCTACAATACCAGATAGCAATAATAATCTGGTTTTACTCTAAAAACAAAAAAACCCTAAATCTTTTCTGTGTACAAATGATGTGAAATAAATGTGTTTGTGATTCGGCGAGATGAGCTTTAGGATATAGGCAGCTAGTGCACCAAGCTTTCTACTTACTACGTAACCCAAGTCTGTATATATACCTCCGAAGCTGCAAACATTTATAACTCTGATAATATTTGACAACATTGGAATCTTAGTACATCACTTTATAATAGTATTTCACTTTCAAATCTCGATGACTTCTATAGACCGGCAAATAATCAAAGAATTCAGGTTGGCATAGCTCATTTCCCAAAATCCCTTATGAGGATATGCACATATATGGAAATGAGGAGATACACTCAAAGGCATGCCTCTGATGATAACTCTTGCAGGTTCCTGTTTGCTTATGTCAGCTCTCAGCCAAACTTTTGGTGGGCTTTCACTGGTTAAAAGGCATTTAGGGGGTGACATATTGCCCCTAAGCTGCCAGCCCGATGCGTTCTGCCCTGATGATGCTATGTTCTGAGCAGTTAACCCTAAAGTGGTTGTAAATCCTTATATGTACCCAGTGAAGTGACTGGCCTCAGGTAATACACAAGAGATTAAACAAATCCTCCTACATAAGTTGTACCTGCTTGTCTGCAGCTCTCTCTCCTCTACATCCCTTCAAAGTGCTGAATTTGAAACACTTCTCTGAGCTGTCAGGAAGCAGGGTGAAGAACTAAAATTATACACTGCAGAGCTCAGTGAGGAGAGTTCTGAGATCTGATTGGAGGAATGGGACACCACCCCATTCACACAGTACACAGGAACACAGCTAAGGCTGTCAATCACAGGGTGTGCCCTCCCCATAACCATTTTTCTCTTGGTGTCAAGTAAACTTTTCAGAAGGGTATCATGCTGAGAGCAGAGGAATGAGGTAGCAGACAGTATGACACTTAACGCTCTTAAATGAGACAAGTACGCACTATAGAGGGATATGCTTTGTTCATATTTCATGTCTGAGGTTTACAACCACTTTAAGGATCGGGGCATGGTTACAGTTTGTTTAACAAAATAGATTGCGGTTATAAATTTGTGGTCAGACAGTGGGTCAAGTTGGAGTATACTACCTCTTCAGGCTGGTACAGGATTGGTTCTTACTCACTTAAAATTATCGGCACATCCTGCAAATTCCATTATACATGGTAGCACTCTCTTATAGTGTGTAAAGCTGGCCATTTATGATTTTATGAGCCCACTGATCTGAATTGAACAGATTTCCCAATCCACACAAATGAGGTGGTTGGGGGAATCCTCCCTGCTCTTGTATTTTGACAATAGGAATCCTCTTCTGAATACACTGATCAGTGCTGCAGCTGAATGGCTGCAGGACTGATGGAACAAAAACTTACCAAGATCATTAGATCAAAACCGAAATTCAGGCAGTCCTTGCTGAACCACCGAAATTTTGATCCATCTATGGCAAGCTTACAGCGGAGTTCGAGTGAGAATAAAAAAAAAAAAAGTCAGCAGCTACAAAAGCTGTAGCTGCTGACGTTTAAAAGACGGACAGTTATCTGTCCCTCGATCCCGCGATGTTCCCCCCGCAGCCTGTTTCATGAGCTGCCCTGTGTTCCTGGTGCCTGCATCTTCATTGTGGGCACCCGGCTGTGACAGCTTCTGGCTTCACAGCTGGGTGCCCACTGCGCATGCGTGAGTACTGCTGCACTTTGTGAATGGTCCTGTAGTCTTCTGGGACCTGTCACATGTCCCAGAAGACTACAGGAAGGGAGGGGGGAGGACAACTTCCGCTTCCGATCGCCTAGGCGGTCACAGCGGAAGTGAGAGTGGGTACCTGTCAATTTCAGGTACCTGCTCCTCTCTCCGCTCCCCAAAGGTGCCAATCCTTAATGGGGAGCAGGGGACCAGTCTTTAAAACAGAACTTCTGGACAGTGGAAAAAGAGATTTCAGATAAATTTTAGGGGTATCAGTAGGTAAAAAGGTGGATTGCTGTTAGAGTTGCACATTGCAAAATATCTTTGAACTGTACATTGCATGTCTATAGTAGTTTCTGCTGAGCTGAGTTTTCAGCATTTCTGCATTTTATTTTGCAGAGGTGTTAAAGGAATCTTCTAGTTTACACCATGATGTTACCAGTCTATAAAAATTACATAAACTACCACTTCTTAATAAATTTATGTTTGGTCATATAAACTTACAAGAAGATGTTAGGAGAATTAAATACTGGGGACTTTATTGTTTTCTGCAACGTTGGAACCTTAATTGTCACCCCAAATCTTTTGGTTTAGCTATAGGAGTCATTTGAAAGTTATTCAAATAATTTCCAGTCTTTTCTAGTCTTTAATAGTTTAGCAACTGTCCACGCTTTTAGAAATTAGGGTGAGGTTGGTCTCCGACTGTCCACAATCCTGACAGCCTGGGCTCGAATTGCGTACCAAGCACTTTCCAAAGAAACACAAACATTGAGGCTTTCCTTGGGGTAAATGATAACATAAAATTTTAATTATGTACTGGCAACATCTGTAAAATATTTAGAGGGGGTATCTGAGGATAGGAATATAGGAACCACCATTGCTGGCTTGATTTTAAAGGTGCTAACTCCAAGGTTGTTGTTCTGATCATATCCTCACTAACTAATGAGTCATAGACCTGGAACAAGTATGTGGGGCAGTAGTGTAGACTTTTTCAGACTTTACTGGATGCATGCTTGTTCAGGGACAGTTAAAGGCTAGATAAGCCTTTCTCAGCCAGGGTTCATGGGAACCCTAGGATTCCTCCAGAGGTTGCTAGCAGCTCCTTGAGCAATGAGCAATTTCTGCCTCTCAGATAAGTGACCACTGACACCATGGTTTTAGCTTTCTGTAAGGGGGAAATGTCCCCAGTGACCAAAAATGTAAGAAGCATTGTTCTCGATGATCATCACATTAATGTCTCATGAGCAGGGGCGGACTGACCATTTGGAAACTTGGGCACTGCCCGGGGTCAGTAGGGGGCCCCATGAGATGCCCCTGGTACCTTTCTCATAGGCTTTTCTGAGTTTGGGCAAGGAAACAGGGGCCCCATGATCCCCTATTGCCCAGGGCCCCATGAATTGTCAGTCCGCCCCTGCTCATGAGTTGTAGATATAGAAATTATATAGAAAGTTGTTTCGAGGGTTCTTCTGCATTGGAAAGTCTAGTCTAGATCAACTTTGGAAGCCATTTGGTTAAATACTTGTAAGTGATGTTTACATTTGTACAATCTCTCTTGTTCTAATCAGATGAATCGGAGGATTCTCTTATGGTTGACTGGTTCAAGCTCATCCATGAAAAACAACTTCTTCTGAGACAGGAGTCTGAGCTCAATTACATGTGAGTATCAATCTCTGTTCTATAATTCAGTAGTGCTTTCTTGGGAGTCTGCCGAGTTAAAAGCTTATGATATTTAAATTGTATGCACAGCTGTTGAAAATAGATATAACTACTGCTCGTGTCTTCAAAGAAAATGAAGTGAAATGATGTAAGCAATAAACTCTTGTTTGTTTTTCTGGAACCTACCACATTAGATTAATGGTAGCACTTTCAGATCAATGGTAGGCCTCTTGACCATGAAAACCCATTTCCAGTGTTTTTTTCAGTGTTTTGTATTCACTTGCCTCTGCTGTGTGAAATAAAGAGTTAGGATATAATACTTACCATCCTTATGTATTCTTTTTCTCATCCTGCTTGTAGGATGTAGACACTGCCCTTTTTGGGGTTGAATGACACTCTATTTTCCAAACTATTCTTGTGAGCATAGGTTGTCATGGACACACCCCCTAGCTCCAGTGTCATCCTGCAGCCTGAGCTAGGACACGGTATTCTTAACCGGTCCCAGGTGCGATTTGGAGAACTCGCACTACGCAAATGAACCAGCCCAAGGGGCGAAACCATGCCCAGAACCGGTACAGTGTGAGTGCACTCTAAATGTAAACCTTCTGCTCTCCCCAACATTGTTTCATTTCTCTTGCCAAAAATTCCAGAAGAGAAAATTATACCCCATTTAGGGACTATGACAAGTGGGCAGAGCTGGCAACTCAATTTAGCTCGTGCCACAAGAGTAACCAGCGGATGCGATAAACATGGTAAGTGATTGAACTCCTTGGCATCTACTGAAATAGCCATTTTGGCTGGACTGAGCATCAGGGCAGACTCAGACTGTCGCGTTACATTTTTGAAAAGTATGTCAGCACAATGCAATGAAGGATTTAACAGACCTGTACAGTTCTCATTGCAGCGCAAAAATGGTACCCATGTGTTGTGTGGTGTGCTGGCTAGGTGTGTTGGGTGCCATTCAGAATGAATGGTGATGCAACGCAGTTCCATAGAGAGACGTTTGTTGCAGCAATGTTACATCAATGCATAAATGTGAATAGAGCCCTAAAGATAGCCAACCAATTACATACTGGGGTATACTGCCTGATGTGACTATATTTAGCATGGGAAGAGCAGGAATTGCTAACTAATGATGACGCTCTCACTGTCTCCTAGAGTAGGCTTTAACATGACGACATTGCTCTTAATTGGATACCAAATTTCAGATGTGCTCTATGGTGCAAGAAAGTTACATTGAAAGTATTCCAGCTAAACAAAGCGCAAAAAGCAATTATAAATTATTTCTGAAATTTCCAATAAAGTGTAACTAAACCCAAGAACAAAAATGTAATATATCACATCTTACCAGTCCTTACATGTGGTGGCTGCATTAGTTTTCTTCTTTTCAGGCTAAGTACATTTTCCTGCAAGTACAGAATATGCCTGCTGATCCGATCATAAATCCTGTGTTCATGTAACTTCCTGTGTATGGAACTGAGATATCAAACCGTGTTCTCAGCGTTCCCAATTACTTTATTTGAGCTGCAAACCACATCCCACTGTGTAATGGAGATGAGGAGAGGAGCGAGGGTATTTAAAGCGGAGTTCCAGTTGGTTTAAAAAAAATAAAAGTCAGTAGCCTACAAAAACAGTGGCTGCTGACATTTTAAAATACAGCCACTTACCTGTCCCTCGGTCCAGTGGTGTCCTCACCACCACTGGTTTCACCGGCCGTCTTCTCTCCCCGCCACCGACATCTTCAGTGTGGGCACTCGGCTGTGACAGCTTGCGGCTTCACAGCCGGGTGCCCACTGCGCATGCGCGAGAAGTGCTGTGCTTTGTGAATGGCCCAGTAGTCTTCTGGGAGCTGTCACGTGTCCCAGAAGACTACGGGGAGGGAGGGGGGAGGACAACGTCCAATTCCAAATAGCCTCAGGTGACCGCAGTGGAAGTGGGAGTGGGTACCTGTTAAATTCGGGTACTCGCTCCGCAAAGGTGCCAATCCTTAATGGGGAGTGGGGGACAAAGATTTAAAGTGGAACTTCTCCTTCTGCGTGGAGCTCCGCTTTAATGTCCAATTTAGGAGAGCAGGCTAGTGCGACAATGCTTCTCCGCTATAGATACAGTGCAAGAGAGTGAGTATTGCCACCCTAGGACAGGAAGTACAGTGTGTTATCAGCAATTGAAAGTAAAGGGAAAGAAACCTAAAATCTAATGCAACCAGCACAATTAAGCACTGGTAAGCTACAATATATTACATTTTTGTTCTTGGGTTTAGATACACTTTAATAATGCCAAAAAGACAGTATAACCATACAGATGTATAACCCCAAGGCAATGGGCGAGCCATCCAAATCATTGTGTTTAGCCATCTGGCCATATGTACATCCAGAACCACTGGTGTATAGTGCAGATAGATCTTAAAGTGATATTAAAGGTTAAATTAAAAAAAAAACAAATATGGTATACTTACCTGCTCTATGCACTGGTTTTGGCCCAGAGCAGCCCCGATCCTCTTCTTCTTGGGTGCTCCACCAGCGTTCCTGGCTCCTTCTGTTGTGTGAGTGCCTCCATAGCAAATAAATATAAAGTGCAGCGCTCTCCCTAAACTAATTATATATAAATATAAAGTGCACACTTGACTAAAAGGTGCTCTAAATAATGACACAAGTTAATGAACTTATGTGCAAAAATTGTGCATTTACAAATATGTGCATCAGCAAAAAATTGTGCAACCCGTGTGCTTCAAAATGAGAATAAAGTGCAATCAAAATGAGAATAAAGTGCAATCAAAATCACTCCAACCATCTGTTATAAATAATAATAAGTCCAAAGTAAGATTAAAGTGTCCAAATGCAACAAAAGGACTAGCAGTCTTCATGCATGTGTCACACGTGTCCACACTGTGTGAATCCAAACTTTAGCCGGGAACGCGAGGAGGATTCTGGGAGCGCGGTGACGTCATTTCCGGCGTGGCAGCCATATTTGAAACCCCTGTATCTATATACCCATGCAGGAGATTCATAGCATGGGGTATTGAAGGCATGTGAAGAGACGATTTTAAATGTGAGTGGGCAATTTTCTACTACTTATCTACTTACCTGATAAACAGGATTACACTATGTGAGTTTTTGTTTGTATATGAACCGAGGAGGAGATCGCTGTTAGAGTATAAGAGGCGGGGAAGGTCCTGGTGAACCATCTAAAGGGTGTCCTGCTGTAAAGCGAGCTGACCCTGTGGGGTCTTGGCAAGGAGGTGAGGGGCCATCACGGCTAAAGTTTGGATTCACGCAGTGTGGACACGTGTGACACATGCATGAAGACTGCTAGTCCTTTTGTTGCATTTGGACACTTTAATCTTACTTTGGACTTCCTATTATTTATAACAGATGGTTGGAGTGATTTTGATTGCACTTTATTCTCATTTTGATTGCACTTTATTCTCATTTTGATTGCACTTTATTCTCATTTTGAAGCACACGGGTTGCACAATTTTTTGCTGATGCACATATTTGTAAATGCACAATTTTTGCACATAAGTTCATTACCTTGTGTCATTATTTAGAGCACCTTTTAGTCAAGTGTGCACTTTATATTTATATATAATTAGTTTAGGGAGAGCGCTGCACTTTATATTTATATGCATTCACTCATCTTGGTAAGGAGTTTTGTGTCAGCCGCTTGGTAAATAGGGCCCCATTCTTCGCGCAGGAAGTTCTCGCACTTAGATTTTTAGAGTGCCTCCATAGCAAGCCGCTTGCTCTGAGGGCACTCGTGCATGCCTTCTCCTGAGTCCCGCTCTGTGTGCCCATAACACACTTGGAACAGAGCTTGGCCCCGCCCCTGCTCCCTCCTCAATGGCTCTGATTGACAGCAGCAGGAGTCAGTGGGTCAGCCAATGAGAAGGCAGAGACCCAGCAGAGCAGCTGCTCTTGTGCACATTGCTGGTTCGCGATCAGGCTCAGGTAGATATTGGGGGGGAGGGGGGAGCTTGAAACTGAAGGTTTTTTTACCTTCATGCATTAAAACGTTTACAACCCCTTTAATATTATGGAACCATTTATTTCAAGCTGTATACAGCAGTTTCAAGCAATTTGGCTATCATTATAGCAGTGTATGGAAACCATAGCTTCGAAGGCCCCTTGCACGCGGGGCTGTGTAGCTGCAATGCATCCCTCCCAGCATTTTAATGCATCCAAGAAGGACAGATCTGTTTAGTAGACCTGCGTTCTGGACCTTTATCTCGCACAGGGACCTAAACGCCAGTACCTCACGGTGTAACGTTTAGCCTCTTACTGCAGGAACCTGCCATAGACTTTGACAGGGTGCTTGCAGATGCACTGCAGCTCTAAGGTCCCGTGTGTAAGAAGTCTAAGGAGTAGAGATTGGGACACAACAAGACAGTTTAGTGCCAAAAACAAATTTAATTAGAAAATAGGCCGAGCAGAAGATAACAGATTGTCATATTTATATTGGGAATCAGTGGAAATCTGCACAGAATGTGTATGTATTGATCACAATATTAGTGTGAACGTTTATAAAGCAGGTTTGAAAAATCCCCTAAGGCTCTGTGCTGTGCAATGCCAGCCACTCCTGCAAGCCCGGACTCGAAGGTTTTATTACAGTCTGTTACTTGTTTTAGGAGTTGTTTGGTCTAGTGTTTCTGATGGGATACACTTGAAAGACCTATCCTGTGTAACTGTGTTTTTAGTGCTTCTTGAAGGGCTCTGGAAAACAACAGAGGGAAGGGACTGTGTTTGTTGGCAGGCCCTGGGCTTTGTAAACAAGCACTGATTTGAAAGAAAGTAGCTTGGCTGGCTCTCAGCATTTGTACAATGTACACAGACTCCTAATGGTTTTGTCAATGTTTTCCAGATCCAAACAGCAGGCTCTGGAGGAAAAACAGCAGAATGTGGAGACTGAGCTTCGTAATCTGATGAGCAAGCCAGGTGAGATGAAAAGAACCCTGATCTGGTGTGACATGGCCTAAGGGAACATGCAAGGTCTTGTGAGTCACCATAGTGAAGTATAGTGAAAAGGCATGGGTTATGTTAGAAGCCCTGGAGCTCAGCCATGATGGATCTACTGAATGGCCACACCATGGAAAGGAATTACTGATATGGGAGTGTCTCTTAGTAGATGTCTGAATAGAAAGACGGCTTAGATTCAGGTGACCAGCACCACACCTGCATCACACACTGGTGGCTGCATTGTTCACTTAGCAGCTGTTGAATCTTAAGATCTGTAAATACTTCTAGGTGACTTTTATCGCTCAGATTCTGGTATTTTGTTTGTATTTTATGATGTGTATATCATCAGTGCCATCTAAAGTGTTCACCTTTATGTTTTTTCTGTAAAGGTGAACTAGCACTGTACACCCCCCCCCTTCCCCAGTCAGGTACTTGCCTCCAGTCATCCTGAGCTGTCATGGCTCCTACAGCTGGTCCAGTGGGCCAGTGATTTGAAATTCCTTCTCATCTCTCTCCCCTCTGTGTGTGCTTCTGGGACAGAGCCGATCAATTCTGATTAGTCAGCACCATCACAGTTAATTGTTCTGGTCTGTCCCAAAAGCGCTGCACAGAGGAGAGGGAGAAGTGTGAGGATTTAAAAAGCGTGGACTGCTGGACCAGCTGTGGGCACCCTGATGGCAGGGACTGGGCAGGGGGATGGGTTGTAAAGTGTGTGTTCACCTTTAGGCTAGGTTCACATCTGTGCGGGTGGCGCCGCTGTGAATCCGCACGAAAATCCGTGCAGCCGCACCACCCGCACAGAGGAATGCGGAACCACGGGCGGGTGCCATTAGGTCTAGCCCACACTGGAAAATGCAACCGTACTGGGAACCAAGGTTCCCATGTGGGCTACGTTTTCAGAAGAAGACTTCTTCCCTACGGGGCACAGGAGTCCATTCAAATTGCAAAGCGCGGCCCGCATGGCTGCATATATGTTAACCAGGGCTTACAGTTTTTCTGTAAAAGTGAACTAAACCTTTAAATGTGTATAACAGTAGAGTATCAGACAACAGAGCCCTGTAGTTGTTTACCCTGTAGTTGTTTACTTTCCCCATAGCTTTGGGTTCTCCTATTTGATACTGTTATGGACACTCAGAAGCTGGGAGACAGTATATGTTGTTACTTCATGCACATACGAGTCCAATTGGACTTGTTGCATTTTTCCTGCACAGAACTGTACTGGAACACTGTAAAATGCATCAAAAACACACTGGAACGCACCAAAATGCACTAAAAATGCACATGGCCATATCTGAATTGACGATAAAGAGATGGGGAAAAAATGAACTGAAACACATAAAAAACGTACTTGACTGTTGCAAAAACGCACTGGAATGCGTAAAAAACGCACATGCTGAAACACATCTGGATCACATTTGGATTGCGTATTTATGGTGTGAACTGACCCTAAAAGTGTTCGTTCAGCCAGAAGTTTGTCATATTCCACCTTTATCAAAAAATAATAAATGTACCCATATTGAAAAAACAAACAAATATGTATTTGTTTTTTGCAATGGAGCCTGCAAAACATTGCAATCATGATTAGGTGCAATGCCCGGCTCCTGCAGACTATTCCTCCAGCCGCAGATACAGAAGGAAATTTGGACCTTTGGCAAAGTAGGGGAAGGCTAGAGGTCTTGTCTGATTTTATATTTCTGTCTATTTCCCAGTTTCACATTTTTCTTCATTATCTGCAATAAGGTAAAAACTTTAAAAACATGCCCCTCCCATCCCTCCTCCCCCATTTACCTGCATCCTTCACTGGTCAGTGCTGTCCTGTCTACAGCAGCGCTGTCTCTCTTCCTGGATTCACAGGCTATGCTGAACAGCACTGGCTCTTGCTGTTATCAGTCAAATCCTGTTTGGAGGCAGGGGGTGTGTGGCCAAGCTTTGTTTTGTGTGTGTCTATGGACACATACAGCCTAGTTCAGGGGCACAACCACACGGGTACATCCTCAGCACCCTGCTTGCTTGAGGGAACACTCAGAGGAGCAGGGCAGCGCCAGCGAAGGATTCCAAAAAGAGAAAGAAAGAGACCGCTTTGTGCAATATCAGTGTACAGAGCAGGTAAGTATAAATTCTTTTTTTATTTTAAATAAAGAGCCTTTATAATCACTTCAAGAAGAAATTATTAAATGTTTCTAATGCCTGTATTGTGGCCATTTCCGACTTAGGTTAGCAGTGTTAGGAAGAGAGTTGATCTGTTGTGTTGGCATTATTTTACGTGTATATATTGTATTACTTCAAAAGTATCCATTACTATTCATTCATAGGAAGATAAAACCAATGTACCAGTATCATACATAGAGGAATAAATAAGATGTATTATTACAGTGGTTCTCAACCTTCCTAATGCCATGACCCTTTAATACAGTTCCTCATGTTGTGGTGACCCCCAACCATAAAATTATTTACCCAGTAATTATAATTCATGAAGTGTCGTTTTACCTCCAATACTGCTGCTTTCAACACAGTAGCTGCTTTTAACAGAGTAGCTGCTTTCAACACAGTAGCTGCTCTTTACGCATCGGAAATGTGTGTTTTCTGATGGTCTTAGGGGACCCCTGTGAAAGGGTCGTTCCACCCCCCAAAGGGGTCGCGACCCACAGGTTGAGAACCACTGTATTATTATATCCGAAAGTTTTAAAAGAATGACTGTAACTTCATCATATGACATCCGTGTTTTGTGTCTTTCAAACATCACTTCCTGGTTGTTGTGTTTAATATTGCTATATGTGCTCAGTTGATGTTACATGTAATGTTGACTGCAAAATTTCTTTCCATCTGCCAATCTTACGTTCTGAGCGGCACCTCATTCACAGGCTTAATAATCCTTCTCTTTCTGTGACCAGCATTAGGGATTGCCTGGTTCTCCATATCCTGTGCTGACTCTTCCATGTCTTTTCCAGAGCATCTGAAATCTCCAAGGGAAAAAAAGAGAGAAAGTGAGCTTCTGGAAAAATACTTGCTCATTGTGAACGATCGCAGTGAGATTATTGAATGCCTAGATGAAGACAGAATACGGTGAGAAAAGTTTCCCTCATCTTGCACAAAAATGCACTCTTTCTCCGTTTACTACAGCCGATAGCCCTGGGGCCAAGTGATACTTGGGTGCTTGGTAGTGATCATGACCATGATGTTAAAACTACTTTCTAATCTTTGCCTCCACCCATAGACTGTTGTGAGGGTGAAGCCGTGTGTGAAATTAGAACGATTACTGAACGCGGCTACCGCTAGTCTTAGCACTGACAGTGCTGTTTTGCAGTAATCTGGCATTTAATACTAATGTTGATAAGTTCAATGTTAATAAATCTCATTACATCTTGAAGAAGGTTTTAAGTTGTTTGCAGCTGGATTAGTAATAAAACTGAAACAGTCAGTCTATTGGCTAGGAAAATTAGAAATTATATTGTGCAGCCCTTAAGAGGAATCAGAGTTCATATTTGACCAAGGAGGGGTGGAAGTGAGGAGCTGACCTCAAATCTATAGCCCCTCAAAAAGCAATAGTTAGTTGAGTCTGGTGGCTTGAAATCGGCAGCTCACCACAAAGTGTCGAACCCTCCTAGACAAAGTGGTCACCTAAATTGGGAATTTCACATATAGGTGAACCAAAAAAAAAAAAAAAAGCACCAGTACAATTATCTCAAAAGTCCAAAAAGCCCTTTATTGTCTTCAATACTGGCAACAGGAAAGCAGAAGTCAGCCAACGTGTTTCAGGGATCCACAACCCCTTTCTTTATCAGGAATTGGCAGTAATGTCACTTCAAGAATGCCTGGACTCAAAAGGGTTTTTAAGTATTTATAGATATAAAATCAATTTGTTACACCAGTAAATTATTGCAGCATCTGCATTAAAGCGGAGCTCCAGTCCCCCTAAAAAGTTTTTTGTTAAAAGCAGATCCACGAGGACCTTACAAATAGCATTAACAATTGGAATAATTCAATATTTATTTATTTCAGGTACTTATATAGCGCCGTCAATGTACGCAGCGCTTTACATATATATTATACATTCACATCAGTCCCTAACCCTCAAGGGCTGTACAATCTAATTAAAAGCATTGTAATTACTTAGAAAATCGTAAACATTTACCAGGATTTTGGAAGCAGGCAGGCGCCATGATGGCTGTGGGCATCTGAAGCCCGCAGGTATTTATTTCCTGGAATCGTGCTGCTGGCTATCCCAGCATGCACCAGTCGTTCTCGCGCATGCGTAGTACAGACACTGCTCGGCGCGACGTGTGCAGTACAGGTTTCCATAACAATGGTTGAAACATCTCCCATTTGCGTCATTTCTGGTTTCCAAGTCCCGCGATTACAGGAAACCAAAGGACTCCTGGGATACAGGAAAAAACATCCCAGGAGACCTTGCAAATCGCCTTATGACATCATCGCCTAGGCGGTCAGGACCGGAATTGCAGGCTTGCAGTGGATTAAAAGGTATGTATAATAAAGGTAATAAGGTAAAGTATTAAAAATGGGTGGAACTCCGCTTTAATCTGCTGGTGCAATACTTGATATTATATCTAACTGTAAGTAACAGGGATCAGCCCGTACCTTTTTTTTAAATTTTGTTTTCCTTTTAATGAATATTTGTATTGAATCCAACCACAAAACTGAAAAGTACAGAGTAATGACAATGATATCAATGGTCTCATACATCCTGACTCCAGAAGATGACCAGCATAACCAAAACCCAAATCCAGGATCAGGCCTTACCTTTTGCTGCTCTGTCTGCTGTGTACAGATGAATGTGGATTGTAATGGTTTTTTAGGGCTTATTGCCATTTATCGTAGCTCATTATTGGGAATAAACCCTTTTACAGTCAAGCTGGAGGCAGGACTGGTTTTTTCAATAGGCATAGTAGGTTTAAGAGTATACAATAGGGTTCATTTTTCAATAATACCGGAAGTTAAGAGTTTGACTGTATGACTTCTGGCTGCTAATAAAGTGGTTCTAAAGTCTAAACATTTTTTTTTTACCTTTTTGAATTCCTTGCCCCACTACTTGCTAAAATCATCCCCCCATAACTAAATACTTGCCTGACTCCTCACACTGATCCAGCACTGTCCCAGCCACAGTGCCATTCTTCCTGGTCATACAGGAGACACTGAGGGCAACTGGAGTCATAGGCTTCTGCTGCTGTCAGTGAGGAGGCTGTGGGGGCGTGGCTTACTATTACTGTGTGCTTACGGATAAAACAGCCTGACTTGGGGGGGCATGTACACAACTTGCTGAGGGGCCACCTGGAGGAAAGCAGGAGCAGACAGCGCCAGCGGGGGACTGCCAAAGAGGAGTTAAGGGATTGTTCCGTG
Source organism: Staurois parvus (assembly GCF_062004578.1). Lineage (NCBI taxonomy): Eukaryota > Metazoa > Chordata > Amphibia > Anura > Ranidae > Staurois > Staurois parvus. The sequence goes on along the minus strand of NW_028317814.1, from coordinate 6,013,943 downwards.
CACTACCATACCATACATATAATTTCTTTTTTATTTTAATAAAAAAAGAAATATAATTTACTTTAAAGTGTTACTAAACCCAGGACCCTGCATTCACTATATCTGGTCTCCCAGGACCCTGCATTCACTATATCTTGTCTCCCGCAGTACACAGAACCTAGAAATGCAATTATTTTAGTAAATATATACTGCTAAATACCTTCTCATCAGCAATATATAGCAGTCTTGTGACTCCTATCAGTGTCCAGCTGCGCATTGGTTAATCTTGGAAGAGTTTTCATTCTCCTCTGATGGTCCTATGAGGTTTCATGACCCTTGAACCTCTGCCTGGACAGTGCTGATTGGCCCTGTGCTGATCACATGCACCCTTTAAAAAAAAAAAAAAATTCTCTAACAATACACACCAAACTGAGCATGTGCAGCTTGCCCCCAAGGATCTGTTCTATCGGCAGATGAATTGGGGACTGTGGAAGAAGGGGACGATCAGAGAAGACCGGACCAAGCATGCTTTACTGCATTTACAGACGGATTTTACTGTTGTGGGTTTAGTAACACTTTAAATGTCCTTTGGAAAGCTTGTGGCTCCCATCCTTTTCCCGACTCCACGACTCACATATGATCTCCTGTGCCTGGTGAAATAAGTGGACCTTGCACTAAAAATCAGCAGCTGTCTGGTAGTCAGCATTTTGACCCTTCCTGTTGGAGCCTGACCTCTGACCTTTGGAGCAGAAGAACCCTATTAAAGAAATCTCAAATCTTTACATGCAGACACAGCAGGGCTTACATTGTTAAATTCTCATAATCCCAATTTATTTGCCAGTTCATTTGTAATGTCTATGATGGCGGCTGATGTTCTTCGAGTGCATTCAATGACAGTTGTTTTTCATTCTGAGGGAGAACTAGTTTCTCTTTCGGTGTCTCTATGACCTTCTGAATTTTTCCTTACCAGGAAAATAAAAAGTGACCAGTAAAAGCAGAACACCAAGTTATGGGCCGGGATCTCCTGTTGTGTTTTATTGGAGTACTTGTTAGGGTCCTTTCACATGGGCGTTCCGTTTTTTTTTTTCATCAGTTCAGTCACGGTTTTTCCAAGAAAAAACAGATCAGTTCACATCAGTTTTTTGTCCGTTTACATCCGGTTTTCATCTGCTCTGTTTTTTTTTTACGGAGGTAAAATAAGGTTTTCTTCTGTTCAAAAAAACAGATGTTAACGGATGCGGACATTAACCGATGTAAACAGTTGATCGTCCGTTTACATCCGCTAGTCCATAGAAATACATGGGTGTCCCTTTTTCAATTATAAACAGACAGATGAAAAACAGACATATGGGGCACCCGTGTGAAAGGGATCTTAAGAAGGACAGACTGAATTTATTGGGGGCGATTTATTAAAGCAGTACATCCTCACTTAGCCCAGTGATCCTGATTAAATATCCAGTTATGTGCAGAGGAAGTTAAAAGAGCAGGAATTTGCTTTGCAGATGATTGATTTAAAAAGTATTTAAAAAATGTACTTCTTTGTAAATCAGTCTTGTTGCATGATCTTTATCAGTCAGGGTTTTAGAATATTTGTCTTCGTCTGGGAAATAAAAAAATGATCTGCAGTATTTAGATGATTTCGATGATTTTTTATTTTTTTGAAAATAAATAAGCTATATCCTGTGATTCCCCCCCCCCCCCCCCTTATAAAATGATCAGCACCTCTGTACTACAAGGCACAGCAATACTGTGTCATGCACCCTGAAGCAGATCCTCAGTAGAAACTTTTTTTTTTTAACAAATGAGGACGTGTCTTGTTAAATAGAAAAAAGTTTACAAGTACCGAATACTCATGTTCATTGGTCTTTGCTTGTCTTCGGTAATGGTGGCCTTGAGTACCCCTTACTGCTTCTTGCAGCACAAGGTGTCACTCAGTACCAGGAGCCCAGACCGATGTAATAACGCACTCACGGGGGGGGGCATCCTTGGCTCAGAGGAGGTGAGTTGAACGAGGCTGGCCTTCATTCAGCGCAGAGGAGTAGCTCCATCTAGTGGTGAAGAGGAGTTTCCTCGGGTGACAGCGCCAGGCTGAAGGTGAGTATTGCTGCCAAAATGACTTACTCTTTTAACCCATCGCCACTTTATCTCAAGAAAAAAAAAAGGTTTGCATTTAGATACACTTTAATGCGTGACACTAGTAACTAGTCTGACACTAGTTAAATGATGAAGCTGATTCAGCGTATGAGTATTTGCTTGTTTTTTTCTTCAGGGAAAAGGAAGAGGATGAAGTCATGGAAAATATGATCAGAAAACATTCAGGTGAGTGTTACCTGCTAATCATTAACTAGAAACCATGTGTTCGTGTATGATGCATTTCTTTTAGACACAGAGTATCTTTTATGTTTAGGCCTCATGCACATGGGCCCCTGGGGCGGTATAACATAAAGTTTGGGCATATTTCCCCACCCACGAGCCACCAGTGCTGCTGATTTCCACCCATAGGAAGCAATGGCTGTATGCGGGTATACATCGATACTTGTGTAAACATGCACATGTGTATGGATAATGACCCTGGATGCAAACAATTTGGGGTTGATTTACTAAAACTGAAAAGTGCAAAATTTGTGCAGTTGTTCATGGTAGCCAATCAGCTTCTAACTTCCGCTTCTTCAATTAAGCTGTGACAAAAAACCTGGAAGCTGGTTTTCTATGCACAGCTGCACCAGATTTTGCACTCGCCAGTTTTAGTAAATCAAATCCTTTGTGTCCAAGATTGTACATGTGTATGCATGTGCATATTTTAGGAAGCTATGGCATATAGCGATTCATTTTAATAAGTGGCTGTATGCAGCACCTCTGACTGCTGGAAGGGAAACACAATGAATTTAAAGTTTCCGTGGCCCCAGACACACGTGCAGTATGCTTTACGTGCTAATTTTACTGAACCGTACTAAAAGTAGAGATGTACACCATACATGATGGTTAAAAGTCTAGTAATAATCAAGTGAATAAACAGAACACTGTGGGATTTCCCAACAAGGAGCCCGATTCAAATGAGGCCACTGCTATTACATTATCTATAATCAATAACACATTAGGCTCAATTCACTGAAATAAATGTGTTATAACACCACTACTTATATTATTTTATGATCCTTTTCTACAAAAAATATTCAGTTGATCAACATCAGTGTCACCAAGATGTGTAATTTTCTCATGTGGAGTAAACCGTAATTTTTGGAAAGCCCAATTTTCTCATAGGTTGTTGATTTATCCCAACGGAGTGCTTTTTATCACCACCAGAGATGCTGCTTTTTCCTTCACTCTCCCATAGACAGCTCTGGAAGCTTCCGGTTATCAGCACCCTGAAGCTGGTGTTATTGTAACCCCTTGCCACTGCTGCCACTTCCCAGCCCATTAAGCTAAATTCACACTTCCCAGTGTGGGAAACCCTCCTTCCATGAGCGCTTCCCGCACTGTATTTAAAATGCTTTGCAGGTGTGATTTTCTGTGGCTGTCATTGTTAAGTTAATGACACCCCAAACGCAAGTCGCAAACACAGTGCATTGGCCTACAAATGTACCAGGCGATCCGGATACAGTGCGTTTCCAAATATAGTGCATGCACTACTTTTGGTGCCATGCAGTGGGATTTGAGTCCACTCAAAATGAATAGGCTCAATTCACACAGCATTAAATCGCATGTGAATAGCAGAGGAATGCGCAGCACGTTCCTGCGCAGTTCCTAGTGTGAACCGGGGCTGAAGAGACGGCTGGGAGATGGAGGCAGGCTTTCAGATCTTGTGACCACTGTGATTGGTTGTCACACTGGTCACATGATCAGGAACTCCTTATTGAAAGCATGTATTGGGAGCTGCCTATGACATCATAGTTACTGTGCTGGGAGTGCACAGTAAACACACTTTCAGCACAGAAAATCCATTCCCAATGGATGCATATGTGTGGCTGCTTGGCATTAAAGCCCACCTGTCCAGTGGCTGCCTATATGTATGCAGCCTGCAGGAAAAGGTTAAGGGGCAATAACTTTTGTGGTAATCATACAAGAACACTGGTAGTAATATAATTATTATTTATAACAGGTACTTGTATAGCTCCATCAATTCACCCAGTGCTTTACATATATATTGTACATTCACATCAGATCCTAACCCTCAAGGGGTGTACAATCTAAAGTCCCTAACTTACATTTATACATACACATACAATTTAGACAGGATCCAATTAACCTACCAGCATGTCTTTGGAGTGTTGGAGGAAACTGGAGTACCCGGAGGAAACCCACGCAGGCACAGGGAGAACATGCAAAATCCAGGCAGGTGGTGCCGTGGTTGGGATTCGAACCAATGACCCTAGTACTGTCAGACGGATGTGCTAACCATTTAGACACTGTGCTGCCATTTAATTGCACTAGTAGAGGTAAAATGTGAATGTGAATTAGGAGATAACTAAGGTGTGGTATCAAAGGAATAACACACAACAAGAGAATAACAGGTTTGTCATTTGAGCCTATGGTCAGAAATTGCCCAGCAATGAGCAATATTAGATATCTGCTACGTGTTTTTTTTGTGGTTTTTTAAATTTATCCTTTCCTTTACTCTCCCAGCTTCCTTTATATGACTATATGTGGAATAGTAAGCCCAACCCCAGCCAAAACGTTGTATCTTGTATTACACAGAACTTCTAAGGACTAGAGCCTCTGTCAGGTTTTAATTGTCCCCTCTTTCCCTTTTGGGCTGAGTCGTTTTATGACTTGATATGACAGGAAGTGATGGGAAATCTCTCAAATGGTGGCACAGACTGAAATATGTTTTTTAGTAAAGTGTAGCAGGGTTAGAATTTCTTGATGATATTTTTACTGCTGTCCTTTCCTTCTTGTGACAATCACACTCTCCATGTGTGTCAAAGAGACAGGAAGTGAGGAGAAATCTGCCAATAGCATCACAGGCAGAAAAAAACTGACAAATCTTAACGGTAGTAAACTCTGTTTTTAAACTTGTACTCACAGGTAAGCTTACAATGAGGCTTACCTTTAGGTACAATGAATCTCCTAAACTTGCACTGTTTAGGAGATATTCGGCAATAGTCGATGATGTCACCCACACATGCGCAGCGACGCTCTGCATTCAGGGCACACAGAGTGTGCTGTGGAATGCAGAGCACTGTGTCGCAACTGTGACTCTCGTACACATGCGCAGGAATGATGTCATCACAGACTGGCCATTCAAGCAACCAAAGCACAAGAATCCAGAAGGAAGACCACCTGGAAGATAGAAGCACCAGCAGTGACAGGGCGCTGCTGGAGGGCTTTGTTTGACATAATGGGCTAGTGTGCGCTGGCATTAACCTTCCAGGGGCCCTTTTTTTTTTTTTTTTTTTTTTTTTTAAATTTGAGATTTTACTACCATTTTAAGCTGATCAAATGCATACAGTATTTTTTTTTCTTTTAGCCTGCAGATGTAACAAAAGAGCTCTAAAAGATTCCTCCAACCAAGCTAAACAGCACAGATGGACAAATCTCTCTTGGTGGCTTTTGTATTCTGATAGCCAGCTTCAGCATTCCTAAACAGTGCTTCTGACTGGATACAGGTGCTGTTCAGCTGACAAATTTCCACCTGACTCTTTCAACAAAAGTCAATTGTTTAATAGACTATTGTGGAGCTGGGTGGCACCAACAGGCGAATCCCTGGCTTATTTTTTGGCTGCTTTATTATGACTTGGCCAATATTTAGGCCGTGTGTGGCAGCCTTAACTATGTAAAACTACTCTGAAAACATTAGGCTTTTTTTTTTATTTTTTTTTTATTTTTTATTTTTTTTTTATTTTTTATTTTTTTTTTTTAAGAATCTCTTTGCCATGAGAGCCTATTCAGTAATAGTGATTGGATTCTGTGTACTGACTCATCCAACTGAGCAGAAAGCAGGTTTAAGTAGACTGGCCAATAACAGCTGATTTCTGATTGATTGTCATTACTTCTTCTTTGGTAAGGATTAGGCTAATACATTTCTTTTGTGGTCTTGTACTGGTGCAATATATTCTCTTTTAACATTCAAATCAGTATTTTGTACGCTGATATAATGGTCGGGCTTGCTTGATCAGCTGTGAGTCGGGCCACTTGTAATGGGAAGGTCCAATACAGACAAAAAGGGGATACACTGGTCCGGTGTGTTGGGGTTGGGGCTAGCATATCCATTCTGTTGAAAAGATAATTGTTACAAAACCTTAAGGAAATGGATAATTGTGGCACAAGGTCCCCGATGGGCTGTTGTACTGTGAAATAAGTAACCTCTTCTTCCTTTCAGATTCTCAACAGAAGCAAACCACTCCAGAGCCAAACCTAAAGAGAAGATCCCGCTTCAGCTTTTCAGGCTGGTTAAGACCAAAGGATAAAAATAAAACCTAAAGAGTGATTGTGTTGGACATGATTAATGACGTGCAATATATGAATTTTTATGGAAACACTGGATCACAGTTGACACTACGACATATACTACCCTGAGCTATCTCCTGCCTGAACTGTCCAGGCCCTAAAATGACTGCAGCCTCTAGCTCATTGAGCCTTCACTGGACACTTCTTATGACAACTGTGAATATGCCATGTGGAAGAACCTCTTGAATTATAGTGCACTGGGCCAAATAAACCGAAAAGGCCTTAACGTAAACCCATGCTTTGCCTACACAGGGCACAATAACACGTTCAATCGAAATCATTGCCTTGCAGCAGCTTTTACTTCCCTCTGATCCCATGATGGGAGCAAAGAGAAAAAAACCTGTGTAGGCGCCAACTCCAGTCCTAGTCGGAGCTTACACAGGGCTGAGGATTCTTTCCCCCACCCCCATGTGACAGCACTTCTTGCCTGAGCAAAAGGAAGGGAGTCACATGATCTACCATATCCTGAAGTACCAAAGAGCAAAGGGAAGATGTACGCTGTTGCAAGAAATGGCATTATTGTGAACCTTCAATGCTTCTTAGTATAAATACACATTAATTTGAGCCTGTTCTTATTCTCTGCATTTTGCCACATTTAGAAGTTTTTTTACCTGGTGCTGTGCTGATTTGTCTCAATGGCTCACAAGACTGAACTTCCTGCTCTCAACTGTGAGGGAACTGTGCTTTTGGTGTGTATGAATTTGAATGCAGTGATGTATCTACCAAGCTTTCAACTCTTGAGAACTCTAAAACTCCCAAGCAAAGTGAGCAGGAATTCCTGAACTATTTCTCTGTGAAAGTCGCCAATAATTCTCCTTAAAAGGAATCTGTCAAGATAGAAACATGGGAGCAGTGACTGCTGCTTTGGTCTTTCGTCTGGCACCAGATGTGCACATGCTTGACCTAGGTCTGCCAAGCAGTGAAGGTAAGTATAAAGCTCCTCGCTAACGAGGCCGTCCAGCGTCTGTGCGTCCCTTCCAGCGGTTCAGTGCACCTAGGAGGGACAGGCATGGCATCCAGCTCTTCTGCAGGCAACCCATCAAAATCAATGGCAGGGTGCAGCTGGACTAACCGAATTCTGTACCATGTAGTACTGGTGTTTTAAGGGTCCTGTGTGTTCAGACACATGTGCAAGAGGCCGTCCCCACATCTGTACCTTACCACAACAACCTACCATTGACAACTCCCATATTGTCATCCCAACAGATTCCTTACCCAACAGATTTGTACCTCTTGAGTTATTGTACTTTGTGTGAATAGTCAAGTCCCTGCTGAACTAGATCAAAGATTGTAAGTCTTGGAGCCCACAGTCATACGGAGGACTGCTACAGATCCTGAGATCTTCTCAGCCCCGTGACACTTTGTTCCTGGGATACTTTTCCAGGAGGTAAATACCGGACTCTGAGTTTTGTGCACTTTTACTTAAACAAGCCATTGTGTATTGCATTTTGTATCTGAACACAGTTTGTCTTTTTAATAAAAGTATTATTTAATATTGTGGTGCTGGATCTGTTTCATTTGGTGATCTTTGTACTAAATGTTAGATCTTTATACTAAATGATCTTTAAATTCATCCACACGGAAACTCAGGCAGGACTGTAGGCATGATTGATGTCCAGGGGCCCAGCTCCAACCTTTGTGCTCCAACCAGAGAACATACAATCAGTCAAAGCTCTGTATCTACCTGTCACTTTACAAGAAGTGTGTGATGAGACATGGCCATGAAAGTGCTTTCAATGTAAATTTAAATGATATAATGCTTTTCCCCCTTGCAACCCTTGCTTTTATCTGCTGCAGGGGCAGACAGTGATGCAGCCGTCTTGGCCATGCTTTGTGGAATATTGTACTAGGGCCATTTTTGTTTTATACAGGAGCCCATCACCCTTTCAGTATGCATTTAGAGTGGAGAAACCTATGCAAACACGGGGGGAACAAGAAAACTCCATGCAGATAGTGTCTTGACCAGGACTAAAACCGAGGGCCCCAGTGTTGATGAATATGAAGCTGGAAACTTAGTGGACTCAAATGTTGTAACTCTTTGTTGGCTACACAGATCCATCCAGTAAAACAAAGCTAAGGTGTTTTGGCCGCTATGGCCTTACTCGTAGCATAGTTATGCCATGATTAAAGCCATAGCGCTGAAACGCATTAGTTTTGTTTTACTGGATGTACCTGCGTAGCCAATAAAGATTTACAGAGTTTGAGTCCACAGAGTTGCCAGTTTCATGTTTATATAAAGTTTAAGTATTGAGGGACTGCACATCCCAGCTACGAATGCTGATTTTCAGCTGTGGCTAGCAGTAGAGCTTGGGTATTGTATCCGGAGACCCCAGTGTGTTGAAGAAATTGGGGAAAGGCTAACTACTACCTGGCCTAGCATGTACCTTATTCCATCTATGATGATATCAATATATCAATACTTGATAATGAACACAGTCATCCTTATGAATACTAAGGGCTCATGTACACTGCAGCTCCTAAACTGACGTTCAGGAGCTGTTCAGCGTTTTTTTCAGCAGCCCCTGAACTCTCCCTAATGTTCTCCTATGTGACCATGTACATATAGTCGTTTACAGGCAGTTGAGTTTACAGTCATTTTTTTGAACACACCAAATGCTTGTAAATGCAGTTAACCGCGTTTATAAGCGTTTGCATTTAGAAGCGTTTTTTAACTGTTCCATATCCAGATGCTGTCCAGAGCCTTTTTTCATCATCAAAAATGCATACAAAGCATTTTCCATGTATTCAAATGGACCGGGTACACCAGCGCAGTCAGTTCCAGGTTTCAAATGCAGGAATAAATGGTAGAACGTGCCGCGTTATGCTCATGATGGGATCCATAGTGAAGACAACCAGAAAAGACAGGTCATCTCAACACATACTGCTCTCTCTGCTTCTGCGCTCTCTATTTCCCTCAAAATGTCTGAAATAGTTAATTTTTTTACAATTTCTCAGTGCATTCTGGGCATTTGGGAGGGTCTCCTGAGGTTATCTTTTAAAAACGCTTCTAAACGCATATAAGCACATAAACGCGGTATTGAAACGCAACTAAACTGGCGTTTTTTTTAACCTACGTTTTCCAACAGTCGGTTTCCATCGTTCAGAAGAGTTTTCCAAATGCCCCGTGTACATGAGCCCTAATGACAGTCATGCTTATACAAGGCAAACAGCAATATGTAAAGTGCAGTAACCCCTTCACAACTACTTAGAATTAAAAAAAATAATAATGTTAGCAGAAATCTTGTTAGTTGCAGTGGCAATCTCCTTCTGCATTGTGAACTTAGGAAGTGCGCACTTGGCACGGACGCCATCCAACGAATGCATTTTCTCAATGAATGCACAGTTCTCTGATTGGACGAGGTGAAGAGGTGGGGGAAAGGGGAGTGAAACCACAAACTCCACCTCATGCAATCAGAAAGAAGTTTACACTGAGAAAATGCAAAGTGTTCTTTAAACGGTGACTGTGCTGAGCAAGTGACCTCCTGTGTTCACTATGCAGCAGGGCAGCCACTCTGCATGGGACCCAAAAGCTAATAGAGATGCCTACTCCAGCGATTTCCAGCTTGTAGAGGGATCCCACCTGATCCCTCTACAAGGGGACCCTGCAGGATCTTCCACAGAATCACATATACTTACATTGGTCCAAGCTGGACCAATGGAACCATGCAAAAAAGAATGCAGCTCTAAAGGAAAATAATTGTCATTGTAGAGGTAAATAAATATTAGCACATGTCTATATATTAAAATCTTGTTATCTGGCATTCTTCGGTAAACCCTGCAGATGAGCTGCGCTTTTACTACCCCTCTACTGTTACCTCCTTTATCTGCAGAGTCAGCGCCTGGTGCATGCGGTGGAAATTATACCCCCTGTCATTTTTCTGAAAGCGCCCCGCAACCGAGGACTTCAAGGGGTGATACAACTCCTCACCACCTGTTAAATGCTCTCTGAAGCTCTTCAGAGATCAAAGCACATGTGAACAAGAACCTTCGGAAAATGAAATCTGCTCTACGTATTATGACTTAAACATTGTAACTTTCTGGCACCTCACAAAAGGGGAAAGCATCAGGGGGCTGATCTGCGTGAGACTGCATGTGTATACACAGCCCTAAAAATGAAGACTACTAGTGTCAGGGATGCGGGTGTGACCAGAAGTGTGTGGACTGACACAGGGAAACGTAGGCTTCAGATATAGTAAATAATATAATTTATTGAGACTAACACAAATACATACAACAAGGTGAAACAAACCCAAACCTAAACTGATATAGATACACAGGTGCATACACATATAGAGCACAACGTAGTCAGGCAGGCCGGGTCGATAACTATCGGGCAGGTAGGTACAGGAGGAGCAGGTGGAGAGAATGGTCAGGGTCACAAGCCAAGGATCACACAGGAGAAGTCAGCAGAGGTCAGGATCAGGCAGGGTCGGAAACAAGTCAGGCAGGAACAGGAATGCAGGTTACAAGATACAGGGGCCCATGGAAAAACACACACCAAGGCCCTGACTGTGAGTCTTGCCATTCCTTAAATACAACCCCTGCAATCAGCTTCAGGTGTTATGGCTGACTGCAGGGGTGAGTCTCTGATTGCTGAGAGCACCCGCTGGCCAGCCCTGGTACTGCAGCCCACAAGGCAGGTGAGTCCCACCGTTATTGGCAAGTCCATTCCTGACAACTAGTTTCCTGGTAGCATGATTTGGAGCCTCCTGATCAGTCTATTTGTTCCAGGTTAGTAACTCAGAAAGTATCTTTGGACTACGTTGAAGGTTTAGGTTAGGTTCATGAAGAAGGTCAGTATACCTGTGAAGCCCTGACCCAAACCGTTTCCTTGTAATGAGTCATACTGTCACTTCTGTACAATTTACCATCTGCTGCTGGTTAACATGGCCACTACGTCAGTCCCAGATCTGCGGATCGTATACAACACATGACAGGGTGAGGCTGGAGATGTCATTCACAATTGCAGGTTGCAGCAAGTTACTTTACAATGGCTCATATACAAAGTTCAGTTTAGAGCGGTTGTCAGGATTTTCATCCTGCACTAATAGAAATATGCCGGAGTCTATAAAGACTAGAACAGAAGATCCTCCACCCTACAAACAAAATGTGTTCTTTCATTTCTATAGCAGTTTGTCCAGCACAGAACGATTCATATTACTCCTTGCCTATGGTAAGCCGGGGTTGCCACTGCTCACCCCCTTTAAAAATACTCGCTGTGTGTAATATGTTGACCTGAAACAAGCATGCAGCAAGTGAAGTTGGAATTTCTGATCTAATTTGTTGCTTAGCTTCTCTATTCAAGCCAGAGGATTAAAGAGGAACTGAATTTTAGTAGATGGCCCAAAAATGCAGGCAGAGGGCAAAGGGCTAGTCACCAGTAGACATGGTGTTTAAAACTGAGTTCAGGTCCAAACCAGGGAGTCAGCTGTCATTCCTGGTCCAATGAGCTGCAGGCAGCTGACGTTACAAAAGGGTTGGGTATGCTCCTGACATCATTGACCTAGTATGGTCATATTAGGTCATTGTTGTTGAACTTTTATGGCCATGTGGCCATATTAGGTCAATGAAGTCACAAGTATCCCCGACGTTTTGTAACGTCAGCTGTCTGCAGCTCATTGGACCAGGAATGACAGCTGGCTTCCCAGTTTTGACCGGAACCTGGTTCTGAATAAACACAAGCTCATCCCTAGGCACAAGTATTGCCTGTGGACTCCCTGCAGCTGGGTCTCTGTAATTATCAATAAAGGTCTTCACACCACTAATAACGACACCATTCAGCAGCTATCAATATATTATTATTTAGGGTGCTTAAACCTCTCCACGGTGCATCTGTTAGTACAATCGTTTTTAATGTACAGAGTAAACACACCACATTTCCAAACTGCTTTAGCAATGTCTTCATCCGTATTGCTGTATATCATCTGTATGTACTGTATATGCCTAATACAAGCTTCCTGTGTGGATGCAACCATGTTGGTAGAGGAGCAGGGTTTTGCTTCCCCAATGTTAGTCTCCAGCAAGGAGAACAGAGAGCAGCACAGCAGTGATATAACTAAATCTCCTGATACTAGCAGGCAGAGGCAGCAGTGCCTTATATCTCATACAGCAGATAAACAGCAATGAGGCTGAAGACAACACTGCCTAGGCACCCTTACATACCAGGAAGTGTAATGCTGTTTTTCTGGAGGAATTCCAGACAAGCGGTGCATTTTTCAGGGTACTGCTTAGGCACAGTTATTTCTAAATGTCTCCTTAGACTGCAAATCTTCACTTTTTGAGTTCAGGTTCACTTGGTAACATGGCAGCTAGCATTTTTGTAAAGATAGATCAGCAGTAGATGCCTCCATAATTCAACAAACTGTAGGTTTTACAATCTAATGTACATGCCACAGTCATAGGGTATAGGCATGGTGGGTTCAAACCAATTAAGCTACCACTATGTACCTCCTCCCATGCTTGTCTCCAGGACTTCTCCAGAGCTTCCCCCATCCTCTGGAACTCTCTACCCCAATTTATCAGACTATCGCCTAATCTGCTCACTTTTAGGCGATCTCTGAAAACCTATCTCTTCAGGGAAGCCTATCCTGCCCTCAGCTAATAATGGAATCTTCTACTCTTCCAACCAGTCCATCCCCCATAATTACTACCTTTTGTACCACTAGCCCCTCCCTCCTAGATTGTAAGCTGCAAGGAGCAGGGCCCTCCTATCCCTCCTGTATCGAACTGTATTGTTGCTGTATTGTCTCCTGTTATATTGTAAAGCGCTGAGCAAACTGTTGGCGTTATATAAATCCTGTATAATAATAAGAAATCCACACAAATGGAGGACATACAAACTCCATGTACATAGCACCCTTGGTGAATGTCAGACACAGTACCCTGGTGCCTTGATACATGAGACTCTGGCATTTAGCTGAAGGTCACAGGTGTATGTGGTTAATGTGTAAGATGGTCTCAGCCTTGCTCCACTCCACAAGTCACGCCCTCTGACATGTTTCACCCCACCCACTACTAGATGGTGATATTTTCAGCCAGCACCTCATTCCGGAGCATCAGAGGGACCATCTCCTTCTTTGCTTGGAGCAGCACTACAAGTATTAGCAGGTCACAGGGACAAATGCCTAGAACAAAAGCAGTCTGTGTTTCATGCATTTGCCCCTGGACACCTACAACCCTAAAGGTAAGTACCTCTAGGTGCACCTTCCAGCCCTGTTCAACTGCAGCCTCTCATAGAGTTTGATGGGCAGCTAGCAGTGGGGCTGGTACCTGTGTCCTCCACGTGAAACTAAATGCCCAGTAGGCACAAACCTTATCACTTTATCTGATGGTGTACTAAAGATGAAAGCTGATATTTGCCTCAAACATGTAAACATGTCTTTCTTACTTTACCATAATAAATTAAAAGAAACACAAAACCGTACTCGTATGATGTGAAATAGCAAGTGCTCACGAGCAGGGCCCTCCTACCCTTCTTGTCTTAAATTGTATTGTAATTTCTCCCTTTTTAATGTAAAGTAACTGTTCAAATTAATGGCACTGTATACATTCTGTATAATAATAATGATAATAATATGCCCTTTAAATTTGTCATTGGCCCTTATCATTCTCATAGATTTCTTGTAGCATGCTGTTCTATAGGCATGAGCCTGCCACCTAGCGGTGACTTTTAGGAACTGACAATTATTTCATATAGTTTCACTATGATCAGGTGTGGCCAACTTGCGCCCCCAGCAGGGGCAGACTGATAACTCATGGGGCCCCTGGGCAATAGGGGATCATGGGGCCCCTGTGTCCTCGCCCATACCAAAAAAGCCTATGAAAAAAGCCAATGAAAGGTACCTGGGGCATCTCATGGGGCCCCCTACTGACCCTGGGCCCTCGGGCAGTGCCCGAGTGCTCGAATGGTCAGTCCACCCCTGGGCCCAAGGCAAAATTATTATTATAATACAGGATTTATATAGCGCCAACAGTTTGCGCAGCGCTTTACAAAATGAAGGTAGACATTACAATTACAATACAATTTGATACAAGAGGAAACAGAGGGTCCTGCTCGCTAGAGCTAACAATCTATCATAAACCTACTTACAAATGTAGATTTTCTTTTTTATTTAAATGTGAACACGTGAGCGAAGAAAAATTTGACAGTGTCTCTTTACAGGACATTTTAAGTTTTCTCTTCCCAAAGAAGAAATCTCCCACGCTCACAATCATGCCTTATTCGTGTCATCAGTTTTGGCATCGGCAGCACCTATATTTGTGAGCAACTGTTTTCAAGGATGAAGCACATGAAGAGTAAGGCTTGGTTCACATATATGCATTTTGAGTTTGATGCTCTTTCCAGTGCTTTTTGCAGTTTGTTTTGCTACGCGTGTTTTTGTTGTATTTTTAACGCGTTTTGCATTTTGTTCAGCTTTTTTTTTTTTGTTAAAGTGGAATTTTTTCTGGTTGCTGGGCAGAATAGAAATGCAAAACGTAGCAATAACACGCTATCATGCATTTTGCAACTTCTCCATTGAACTGTATTGTACCAAAACCCTGCTTTTTGCAGTCCCTGACCCTTTCCAGAAACGCAGCAGTAGAAAAAAGCATAGATGTGAAATATGTTCCGTAGGAAACTATGTTAAATGGACTGTAGTGCATTTCTACAAAAAGCACTAAAAAAAACGCATATACACTTTTTTAAGTTTTGGATAGCGTGGTTGGGTGAAAAAAAAACGGCTCTCAGGTTCATTGGCTTCTCCCTAGTGTGTGCAGTGCACATGGCCCCAAGGTTGAGGGGGGGCCCACTGTCTACTCAAAGTTCCACTCTGTAGATCAAAGGAGATCCATGTATGTGCTGATCAAATATGCGGGTCATTGGTACCTGTGTCTGCCCTTACATCCAGATTAGTGCCAGGATGCTCTGGCCAGGGTTTTACTCACCAGTCTTTCAAAGCAAATCCAATTTATAAAAGGTATTTTTTTTAAACCAAGTAAAAGTATGCAGTCTGAGGCTTCATGCATGGGCCAAGGAACACAACAGATAGGTCAGGGATAAAGTTGTGGATAAATTTATAGCAGGATTAGGTTCTAAAAAAAATATCTCAAGCTTTGAACATCTCACAGATCACTGTTCAATCCATCATTCAAAAATGGAAATAGTATGGCACAACTGCAAACCTACCAAGACATGGCCGTCCACCTAAACTGACAGTTCGGGCAAAGAGAGCATTAATCAGAGACGCAGCCAAGAAGCCCATGGTAACTCTGGAGGAGCTGCAGAGATCCACAGCTCAGGTGGGAGAATCTGTCCACAGGAGAACTATTAGTTATGCACTCCACAAATCTGACTTTTATGGGAGTGTGGCAAGACGAAAGCCATTGTTGAAGGAAAGCCATCAGAAGTCCCGTTTGCAGTTTGCGAGAGGCATGTGGAGGGCACAGTAAACATGTGGAAGAAGGTGCTCTGGTCAGATGAGACCAAAATGTAACTTTTTGGCCTAATAGCAAAATGCTTTGTGTATCACAAAACTAACACTGCACATCACCCTGAATACACCATCCCCACCGTGAAGCATGGTGGTGGCAGCATCATGTTGTGGGGATGCTTTTCCTCAGCAGGGACAGGGAAGCTGGTCAGAGTTGATGGAAAGATGGATGGAGCCAAATACAGGGCAATCTTAGAAGAAGACCTGTTATAGCCTGCAAAAGACTTGAGACTGGGGCGGAGGTTCACCTTCCAGCAGGACAACAACCTGAAACATACAGCCAGAGCTACAATGGAATGGTTTAGATCAAAGCATATTCATGTGTTAGAATGGCCCAGTCACAGTCCAGACCTAAAACCAATTAAGAATCTGTTAGACTTAAGAATTGCTGTTCACAGATGATCTCCATCCAATCTGACAGAGCTTGAGCTATTTTGCAAAGAAGGATGGACATTATTTCACTCTCTAGATGTGCAAAGCTGGTAGAGACATCCCCAAAAAGACTTGCACTGTAATTGTAGTGAAAGGTGGTTCTACAAAGTATTGATTCCGGGGGGCTGAATACAAATACACGCCACACTTTTCAGATATTTGTAAAAAACTGTGAAAACCATTTATCATTTTCCTTCCACTTCACAATTATGTGCCCCTTTGTGTTGGTCTATCACGTAAAATCCCAATAAAATACATTTACGTTTTTGGTTGTAACATGACAAAATGTGGAAAATTTCAAGGGGTATGAATACTTTGTCAAGGTGCTGTAGTCTTAATTGGCAACGGAAACTTTTTTCCCCAGAGACAACCTCCTAAAACTAGGGACTGTCCCTGCAAATCAAGGATGTTTGGTCACCCTTTCCAATACTCCATTACAGGGGTACTCAACCTTTTGAACAGTGATGGCCATGTAAGTAATTTGGTAACCAGTCATGGGCCACAAGGAAATTAAGTGGTTCACAATTTCAATTTGTTTTTATTTTAAATAGCATAATGAACGTTTTCCTCCTGCAGTCACTGAATGCCGGCGGGATGGAAAGGAGAATAAGCCAGCTTTCATATAATAGAAGTCTATGGCTCAGTGCAGCTAACCTGCAGGAAAGCCACAGGTGCAGTGTGCTGCACTCGCAGATCAGTGTGACAACAGGCTAATAGTTGTTAACCCTTTTATAGGTGCTAATATGCCCATTACAAAATTGCAGTGTATGTGTTGTTTAATACACTGACCTTCTTTTCCTCTTCCAGCTTCTACTGGTATCACTCTCTATCTCCAGGCTGCTGCAGTTAAGGCTGAGAGATCCTCCCTTCCAGCTCCTGCCTGCAGGTAGGCCCCTCTCCTGGCCCCCTTCCAGACTCCACACTACATCCTCACTTCATCTTCCACCTGACACTACTCCCCTGCTGATCAGGCTCTCTCATAAATAAGGGCTGTCCTGGCCTCATGCCAGGCTTTATCCTTGGGGATTGGCCAGTATCCCCTAAGTATGTTGAGCCCCTCCTCACCCTCACCCACTGCCTTCTAGAAACTTCTGAAGTTTCTAGAACAGGGGGAGGTATCAGGGGACTTATTTGCAGAGCCCTCAGCCCTGACCTAAAAATGACCTGGCTGACTCATCCCAGGTTAACTCATACCAGGCTGCTACTCCGCCTCTTACTAAAAATCTGTCTAGCTCCCCCTAGCTAACTAGAGGGGCACTACATTCAGCCCCTGCTAGAACACAGCCATGTCCTCATTGGCTGGGGGACAACAAAAAAGGGTTCCTGAGCCCAGGAATGGGGCAATAAAACAAAACAAATGTACAGAATACATTTAAATAGAGATGAAGCACCTTGTCCAAGAAGGAAGCCCTTAATCAGCAACAGTGTGTCCTCTTGTTCTTGCACAGGAGATGACAGCCATCTGGAGACACTTGCAGAACACCAGAAAGAGGCAAACACAATAACAACACAGGCCTAATGCTGGCTAACTAATTACAAACCATAAGGCACTTTAACGTGTTAATTTTTAGCAGATGTCCCTTTTCCTAAGAGTCCTTTTTGTTTTTGAAAGAACTTTAGGAGGAACCCTTTCATTTGAAATAGTAAAGCTAGGTGGTTTCCTGGCAGAATCCCAGGCCAGTGTATCTGAGAAGGAACAACAGGGCTGGAGTCCGGCCTAGTCTGCAAGCAAAAACAAATTTTTGTTTCCTGAAGAACAGCAAGACCTGCTGGGCTGGAATCCTGCGTCAGCCATCTCAGCAGTATTTCCAGCGGCTGGGCTCGAGATGACACTTGAACAGGCTCTGTCCTGTGAGCAAGGCCAGCTGAGTCTGGTGTAAGGGAACATTTTGACGGTCCTGCCAGTGAACCTGTTGTTGAACCTTTGTTGTGTGCCCCCAGTTCCATTCTTCCTTGGTAATATCTGGGGACCAGTCCTCCTGTTCAATTTCCAGGGGCCCAAACTTAGCATGTATTCTGGGTGACTCCCAATCCACCCCCCACCACTGACACTCTCTGTTGACTCACCTACAACTCCTGATACATTAGTGTGATGGTTGGTGGGAAGAATGCTCCTTACACTTGTGGTCATTGGGAAGAATTGCCCCTTACAGATAGATAAAAAGGTCAATGGTGTCAGTGGGAACTTATCTGAGGGAGAAATTGCTCTTTTCTCAAGGAACCCCTAGCAACCTCTGGAGAAACCAGGGGCGGACTGACCATTTGGAAACTCGGGCACTGCCCAAGGGCCCGGGGTCAGTAGGGGGCCACATGAGATGCCCCTGGTACCTTTTTCATAGGCTTTTTTGAGTTTGGGCAAGGACACAGGGGTCCCATGATCCCCTATTGCCCGGGGGCCCCATGAGTTGTCAGTCCGCCCCTGGGAGGAACCCTAAGGTTCCATGGAACTATAGATCTATACAGGGGTGGACTGACCATTCAGGAACCCAGGGTCAGTAGGGGGCCCCATGAGATGCCCCTGGTACCTTTCATAGGCTTTTTTGGGTGTAGTTTCAGTGTGGGTGAGGATACTGGGGCCCCATGAGTTGTTAGTCCGCCCCTGGATCTATAGTGCTATCACATGACAGGGTATAGCAAACTGCTATGACACAGTGCATAGTATTTCAGGAATGTCATATCAACTGCTTACTTTTTGTACATGTGGATCTGCAGCCATTGCCCCCATCCCCTCACTTCTGATCTACATCATGGTGGTGCACTATGTCACCAGACTGCAGTGGAGTTGGTATTACAAATCTCAGCTCTTACTGCAGTTTCTGGGGTATTTCTAACAGATCTGCTATTGAACTCCCTCCTTCAGCACTGTGACAACTGTGGCAGCACCATAGAGTACTATTGGTACCATATGTGCAGCTTAGTGATGTGGGGATGCTAGCAACGTCGCCACACAATCCTGTAGTCTGTACAAAGAAGTACCTTTTATATGGTGACAACGTTGGATGCAAATTCAGAGACGGCACTGGAGCGAAGTAAAAAAACAGCAGGAAGTTGATCTCTGCTGATTTTGCTGGCAGGATCAATGGGTACTTTTGGGAACAATACAATATATTTTAACCGTATGCTGCTCCATATGTATATTCATAATTTTAGACCAAAGAGCAGAACTGAACTCTCTTAATCAACATTGACTATTTTTATTTATAAATATTTATTCTGTAGCATTAGTAAATAGGAAGGTGTATTATGTTTCTTGTTTTAAACTTCTTTTTCTTTATATTTTTTAGTTGTTTCTTGGTTTCTAGGCCACAATAATGTCATACATCCCAGGAGTCTTCATGGGCATTTTTATTCTTTCATGTGGAGGAGGGGATGAGGCGCTTTCTCAGCTAAGCACACCCTCTTGTCTGCATGTCTAAACTAAGGGCAGATGGATTCCAGGAAGTGAATGCTACATGAATCATCAGCCCTTACTCAAGATGGGCACAGGTAGAAATGTTAGGGGGGTGTTTTTCAAAATGATTTCTTAACAAAATAAATCATGGAGACATGAATGGATGGGGGAGTTTGTTTTGGATAATAATAATGAATTAAATAGCATTTTCAGTTTGTGGTGCTCAGATACAGTTTACTTCCTCTTTAACCGCTTTACCGCTGCCCTATAGCAGAAATACTGCTACAGGGGTGTGCAAAATCATGTATATATACATGATTTTGCATTTCCAGGTAGGGGGAGCGTGCCCTACCCGTGTCGCCATTTGCGGCCTCGAGTGTCAATCACCGAGTCCCGACTGGTGATTACTCACCGGTACCTGGTGATCGCCGGGTAATACCAATGGGGGGGAGAGAACTGTATGTAAACAACACAGATCTCTCCCCTGTCAGCTCCAGCACACTGCTTTGTATGGCTGTGCATAGCAGAGCCATTCAAAGCAGTGTGCTTACAGTGGAAAGCACAGGCACAGCCCCAAAACACTCAGCACACAGTTAATCCTTTGATCGCCCCACATGTTAACCCCTTCCTGCCCAGTGTCAGTGCTTTTTGTTAGCACTGATCATTGTATTGGTGTCACTGGGAAAGTCAGAATGTTCGCCGCAGTCCCGCTATAAGTCGCTGATCACCACCATTACTAGTAAGAAAAAAAATAAAAAAATAAAAAAATTACAGCATATATACTGCCATTTGTAGACGCTATAACTTTCACCTAAACCAATTCATTTACACGTATTGGGATTTTTTAGCAAAGACATGTAGCAGAATACATTTTGCCCTAAATTTATGACGAAATTTGATTTTTAAATGTTTAGTAGAAAAAATTAAAAATATTGTATTTTCTCAAAATTGTTGGTCTATAGCGCAAAAAATAAAAAACGCACAGCCGATCAAATACTACTGAAAGAAAACTCTATTTGTGGTAAAAAAAAGATGTAACTTTCATTTTGTACAGCATTGCATGGCCGCGCAAATTGCCAGTTCAAGTAATGCAGCGTCGTAACACAAAAAATGGCCTGGTCAGGAGGGTAAGTGGCAGGGGCGGACTGACAACTCATGGGGCCCCTGTGTCCTTGCCAAAACTCAAAAAAGCCTATGAAAAAGGTACCAGGGGGCATCTTATGGGGCCCCCTACTGACCCCGGGCCCTTTGGCAGTGCCCGAGTTTCCAAATGGTCAGTCCGCCCCTGGTAAGTGGTTACAGGTCTGTTTTCATTGCTATATGCAAACATTTGTAATTAGGCGCCATTACCTTTCTTGTCCAGCAGGTGGTGGTGCAATCCTCTTAAATGTGTTCATTGATTGTAATGTTAACCCCAGGCTTGATTTAAGTAAAACCTTTAAGTATGTTTATGATATGTGCACAAGCATGGTTCAGATAAAATATTTAACCCTTTTCAAGTTTAGGTTAATTTTTTCTTTTTACCTTAATTGTCACTTTCCAGCGTAAGAATTGTAAATGTAATACATTAATACTATTACCATTAATATCCTCATGCAGTTTGAAGCCCTGGAACTGTGAAATCACACAGATCATGCATAAATCTTGAGCCCTGCAAAAACCAAATCTACTTACAGAAATAAAGCATTCCAGTAGAATAGCTAGAGAACGTACATGGCGTCAGGTTATGTGTCTGCGCTTTTCCGTGTTTGATTGCGAGTTACTATAAACCACAATAACTGCAACAAATCAATTCCCTACAGCTGTAGCCAAGTTTCTTCACAATGTATCGTGTACATAGGATCCAACTGTGATGTGTCTGATGGCCATTTTTATACAGCGCTACAAGTGCATAGAAGGATGTTGGCAGAAGTTATAAACTGAGGTAGCAGAAAAAAAACGAAGGCCTACTTTGCTCTATGGGGAAGCAGCGGCTGTATGGACACAGTCGCTCATCTTAACTTGACAGGCGTGCAGCGGTGGATGAGCGGCACCGAATACAAACAGGTGTTTGGGGCAACTTACCCACCATTGCCTGGCTGCACACAGCTCCAGCTGCTTAAACAAATGGCTATCCATGCTGTACAGGCCACTGTGCCCTTGTGAATGAGGCCTGAGTGCAATAACATTTGACAGCCATTCATTTTTTTTTCTCAATAAAGAAAAACTTGACTGGCTGTAGGGGATCAGCACTTTTTTTTTTTACAAATCATAAACTTGGCATAACTTATTTTTTGTGTTTTGTCTGGAGTTTTCCTTTAACCTCTTAAAGCCATAGAGTTATAGTCTACCTCTTGCTGCAGGTCCTAAATCTACTGTTTGTTTTATTTAGCGTTTTAAAGGAGTAGAAGACTCTGAACTTTAAGAAAAAAAAAAACCGCAAGACAATGGCATAATGTCCTAGTGTGCATAGCATACTAGCACATTATGTGATACTCACCTTAAAACGAAGCCCTCCAAGGGTGTGCTGTCACCATTGACAGGGCATCCATCTTCATCCGGCCCTTCCGGGTTTTCAGGCTCCGGCTGCCTGAATGGCCAAACCGCGATGACGTCACACCTGCGTTCCTTCAGAAAGCATGCATAGGAGCTCCTTTACAAGTAAATGTCTCCTAAACAGTGCATGTTCAGGAGATATGTACAGCACCTACAGGTAAGTCTTAATATAGGCTTACCTATAGGCAGGGGCGGACTGACCATTTGGAAACTCGAGCACTGCCCGACGGCCCGGGGTCAGTAGGGGGCCCCATGAGATGCCCCTGGTACCTTTTTCATAGGCTTTTTTGAGTTTGGGCAATATACAGGGGCCCCATGAGTTCTCAGTCCGCCCCTGCCTGTAGGTACAAGTGAAAAACTGACTTTACTACCACTTTAAGACACATGCTTGTTTCCAAGGACCAAACGTGTACATGTGCCATCATGAATGGGCACTCAACCTTTCCTGTTCATGGGCACTGTAACGTCTTTTAACAAGCAAAGACAATGATCTGGTAATTACTGTCATTTGATATCGGTTCCCAGACAAAGCAATGTTACAAATATACTGGCTTGTCATCTGCCACCCTTTATCCCTTACTGACAAGGGACAGACAGGAAGACTCCATCCATAATCTTGGCAGTGTGTGCAGTTCACTTGGGACCCAAGAGGGATGGGGAAACTGCGCACTCACTGCATACATTGGAGATACACCAGTGTGACAATTTCTAATCCTGAGCATATCACAATCTTCAGCAACCAGTAGCAAACAGGAATGAGCAAAGAAAGTGCATGTCTAAACTATGTGTACTACATACACCTGACCCCTGCTTTATGTACATTACATACTCCTGACCCCTGTACTGTGTTCATTACACACCTGACCCCTGCACTTTGTGGTTCCCACCATGTGCTGTATGTACCTTAAATACTCCTGACCCCTGAATTCCAAACATTATATACTCCTGACCCCTGCATTCCAAACATTACACACCCCTATCCCTTGTACTCTGTATATTACATAATCCTGACCCTTGCATTCTGTAAATTGCATACTCCTAGCTCCTGTATGCGGTATGTTACATACTCCTAACCCCTGTATGCGGTTACGTTACATACTACTGATACCTGCATTCTACATTACACACTCCTAACCCCTTTACTCTGTACATTACATAATCCTGACCCCTGCATTCTGTACATTGCATACTCCTAACCCATGTATGTGGTATGTTACATACTCCTGACATCTGCATTCTTTACATTACATAATCCTAATCTCTGTATACAGTACGTTACATACTACTGCAACCTGCATTCTGTACATTCTGTGCATTACATAATCCTGACCCCTCACTTCATCAAGTCCAATTATACAGATTATTATACAGATTTAGCCCTGCATTCAACATAAGGATGCAGAGGGATAGTCCACTGTTGGAGCATACAAGAGCGCTGCCCGCTGGCAGAGCATAGGATCAGGTAAATAAAGTGCTTTTATCTTCCCCTACTAGACCTAAATGAACAGTTACCGCCGGCACAGCCCAACCACAAGTGAGGACATTTACTTTTCTAGGAATTAGGCTGTAATACAAGCACCTTTTAGCAGTCCATGAATATAATAATACAAACAAAAAATCGCTGAGGATCACTCTAGTTACAAAGGCACAAAATACATTTGATGTAAGTCAAGATGACTTACAATAAGATAAAAAAAAACACATATTAATGCAGTCAGGTATTCATTGATAATTTATTTATGCAGACATAAACCAACTTGATTGTATGTCAATTACTAAAATTGTGTATCAAAATGAATTGCAAACGTATTTCTTTCATTTTTCTTCTTTTATCTGCCGATGTTCTGGCAACCAACGACACATCTCCAACCCCATTCAACTACTGGTCAAGAGATGCCTCGGGTTTCAGCTAATTGTAAAAAAAGGAACAGTCATATTTCACACCCATTTGTTTACATTCAGCTGTTAACTGGGGTAATCTCTTGATCGGCAGTTGAATGGGGCCTGTGATGTGTCACTGGTTGCTAGGACACCATAGGCCGACAAGGTCCAAGCAACCTTGGAAGAAAATCACTTTTACATTGGTGGTCAGTGTGGTGGACTGTTATATTTGTTGTCAATGGTGGTCATTGGTGGCTCCTCACATTCATGGTCAGTGGTGTAAAGTCCCCGTACATTGGTGGCCAGTGAAGTATACTATTACATTAGTCTAGTATAGTATAACCTTACATTGTTGGTCACTTTGGGTCAATGGTGGCTTTTACATTGGTGGTCATTATAGTATCCCCTTACATTGGTAATCAGTATAGTATCCCTTTACATCGCTGGTAAGTGGTGATCGCTAGTGGTCCCTTACACTGGTGGTCAGTGGTGCAGTGCTCCCTTTTATTGATGGGCAGTGTAGTATCCTTCTGTTAATTTTAGGCTTCAAAATTTATTTAACCCTGATGCCGATGTCCGAGCAACCAATGACCCATTTCCAACCACATTCAGCTGCTGGTCCAGGTTCCCTGGTTGCCAGCTAATTGTAAACAAAGGGGCAGGCATATGGCCATGGCCATATTTTTTCAATGACACCAGCTAGTATTCCACTGCCCTTATGTTTACATTCAGCAGCCAACCAAGGACTCTTTTGGCCAGCAGTTGAATGGGGCTTGTAAAGCGTCATTGATTGCTAGCACACTATAGGACAATGAGGTCCAAGCTACTGACAAGCCATGAGTGGGACGCTATTACATTTAGTGGTGCTAAGAATATTGAATGAATGACTGCCCATTGGCCAGAGGTTCAGTTTGGTTGGCGGGCAAATAGGCAATTTAGTTTTCTATTCGACGAATGGCAAGCAGCCGAAGTATGCAGCAAACCCTGTGTCACCATGAACTTGAACTCCATCCTCACTGGCTATTCTGTGCAGCAGTTCTGTGTAAATCTTAGGACTGAATGAACAGAAATATAATTTCTTTGGCAGACAAAACAGCTCTGTTATACAGTATGTGTATTTAGCTGTTTGCCTGAAATGTAGCTGTATCTAGATGATTATGCACCCTGACATATTCGGGAGTCCAGGTCGTCTCTGCATTCACATCTATCAGATGGCTCTGCGAGTTCTAATGGCACAACATAATGGAACTTATGGAAATTAACTTGACTCTGTACATAAACATTCTTGTGAACTCTAATTAATCAAAGTATTATCTTCTTGAAGTAATAAGGATACGAATAAAAAAGTTTATTGATTTTGATGCATTGACCTGGTCTCCCTTCTTCACTATCCTCAAATAAAGAACTCAGCGGTTGCAGTCAGATTTTGCATTTCCTAAGTAACGGATCTCCTCTGAATGAAGTTAGCTATTTTGTAGCTCAAAAACAAACAAGCAATTAGTGAGAACCCTCCGTATTGACAGGAGTAACACCATTCATCAAGAGTTCCATGTGTTCATTGCTCAGACATCAATCGATCTGATGTGTTAAGCTTTTATTTTAGGCATGTTTCATAGAAAGTAAAATGTATTCCCTTTCCACCCCATGCATACCCCCACTTTAAAATTACCATTTTATTACACATACAGATTTAAAGCACTAAACAGTACACATGATCTTTACGATCATGTGTACTGTTTAGTGCTTTAAATCTGTATTTGGGAACCTATCTAGAGATAGAAATATTGTGGCTGTCATGGCTGACCTATTATTGGAGATGCAGGCTATGTGGTTGTCATCCTCATGCTTATATCAGTACTTTGTGAGTCATTCACATGGAACAAGCATGTATGGATAAGGTGTTGGAACAATGGACATGCACATGATTGCTTTGGGTCAATGAATCACTAAGTAGTGAAGTAGGGATACGAATGACACTCCATAGCACACAGTTTTCAGAACAAGTAAAAAATGGCTCCCGTATTTTTCCCTCAAAGAGTTACCTTCAAAACAAAACTTTTATTAAGTAAAACTAACACAATGCATTAGGTAAACCCCCAAACCCCCCAGTGAAGCCCACATGGTGAAACACCTAACTTCCTTCCAACTTCTTCACCGTGTGGCCCATCTTAGTGTGTCATGTCCCAATAATATCTCTGGATGATCCATACTCCGCTGGATGTCTGGAGGCCACCATGATTAGGGACCATCCACAGGAATGAATGGAGCCATTTTCACACAAAGAAGAGGACCTGGATGGGGCATCTTGATTACAAAAGCTATGCAGTGTAGGACAGGGCCCCACAGTGAATAATTCATGAGCATATTAAAAGGTATGTCACCATGCAGGGAGGTGGTATTTTTCCCGCCCACCCTATAGCAGAAGAACTGCTATAAGGCAGCACGGGTGCACAAAATCATGTATATACGTGATTTGGCATTTCCAGGTAGGGGGAGCATGCACCCTACCCATGCCACTATTTGCAGCCTCGGTTGTCAATCACTGGGTCCCGGCAGGTGATTATCAAGCATCCCCGATGGGGGGGGGGGGGAAAGAACTGTTTGTAAACAAAGCAGTTATCTCCCCTGTCAGCTCCTATAATTATATACATATAGTTTTTTTTTTTACTTGTACTTTTTTTTTTGCTTTATTGCTTTTACATAGTGGACTCAATAGCCCCCTATGTGATAGCATACTGTATTGACAGATTCTCCTTTTTTGGGACATCAGGGGTGTTTTAGACCAAGGGTCTTATGCTGGGTATACACATTCAGCGGGTTGAGGGAAAAAAACTATGTGAGAAGGCCTGGGAAAAGAATAGAAAGATTTGGGAAAAAAACTGTTTTTTTCATTTTTTTCCAAAGCCTTTTTGGTTTTTTTTCTGAAAAAATGGAAACATATGAGTATAGAATATATTATTTTACAATGATAAATATATCTATGACATGGTATTCAAACTATATAACATGACCTTAATGAACGATTCCTGAGATTTTATGCAAGGTCTTAAATTATTGAAGTTTTATCAGCTGAAGACAAGCAAATCCTGGAATACAATTCAAGTAACACTGTACTTCTCAATGCAGTTCTCAAACAAGAGTAATATGCATTTCTGCCACTAGGAAGCACTTCAGGGGAAGGCACCAGATTATTATGCTTGTGAGTTCCATCTTGTACCTCCTACAGTTGGGTGATTGTTGGGATACAGTGATAGTTTCTGTCGTCCTCTCAGGCCGTAATTGACAGGTAAGTGGGTAAATGTTTATGACAAATTAATTTATCATTATAACCCTTAAATAATTCTTATTAATATTCCCCACCATCACAGCATAATGTTTATATAGTCTGGTCAGTAAATTTATTTTTCTTTTCCTCTTCACAGTAAAATGGTGAGACCAACATCTAGAGTTTGGGAACATTTCCATGGTGCAATTTCTGCTAAGAGCAGAAAGCAAGTTTAGTTCATTTACTGAATAAGTAGTATTTTTATTTCAAGCATAATACTTTTATATACACTGCATTTCATGTTCCCAGTCTAACAAAATGACTTTTAATTTGTAAAACGACTCCACACTAAATTTTTAAAAAAATGTTTCAGAAAATGTCCATTTTTTCTGGTAAAAAACAGGGAGAATCTTTTTTGCTCATGGCTTCAAAATTTCTGGAAGTTTTACATCTCCAACTATTGTGGGGGTGGGGTGTTTCCCTACAGCAGAATATACTGATCACAGCTTGCAGCCATTGGCTGAAAGTGCTGCTTGAATGCTTTCCCACCAAGACCGTTTTACAGAAGCCAGTAGTTAGGCCGGCTTCTTTTGAACAGACAGTGGTACACATGTACCAAAAGTCAGCCAGTTCAGCAGCTTTTAGTATGTGTTCACCAGACTTTAAATCAGTGGTCTCTCCTGTGCTTCAATGAAGGAAAGGAGCAAAAATCATGCTTCATTAGCTTCGTTCCTGGCTACACCAGCCAAGGAACTTGACAGCTGAACCCAGAAGTGACCTAATACAGGTTGCTTCCATGTTCATTTACCAGAGGGGAGATCAGCGAACAAGTGGGACATCCCGGGATCAGGGCATCACCCGGTGCGATAACACTTGGTGACACCCCCTCCGACGATCCCCGCAGAATGGATCGGATCTGCGGATTGAGCATAATGGATCGGACTCCGATCCATTATGCTCCCCAATCTGCAGATCCAATCCAACCTGGTGCATTGGATGCAACCTATACGGGGTGACACCGGGCCCACAAAAAGGTAAGTTGAAAAGAAAGCCAACGATCCCCGCAGGATGGATCAGCTTTACAACTTACCTTTTCTTGGAGTGGGTCCAGTGCACCCCGTGCAGTGTCAACCGGTGTGGCGCGCACCCCCCCGCACCTGCCTTGGGACGCCACTGCCCGGGATATATGGTGAAAGTGGTCACTTTGACCAGAAAGCCCATCGCTGACTGAAAAAATGAAAACACGCAGCTGGGAGTGTGTTTACAATTCTATTCTACCAGTTGCTGTTTATAAATGGTGCTGGTAGACAGGTGGTCAAGGTAGGCTCAGACAAAGTGTTAGCTCTCTGTCTGCATTCTGTGTAGAGAAGGCCTATATGTATAATACGTTTCCTTTTAATTAAAAAAACTCCTTTGTCTTGCAGTGTTTATGTGTCTGTGAGAACGTAGCTTGTGGCACAATAATTGAGTATTTTGTGGGAGCAAGAACCATGACTGTGCAGAGTATACTACTGTAGTGCTACTCCCTTGAGAGCTGCTGGTCTTGGGTCCTATTTTCCTGTATGGCCAAGCAACACACATTTTCCAACTTTCATTCTGAGTCAGTAACCAGTCCATGGGCTTGTTTTTGTTGTATTGTTAGGGGATAAAAACCCTGGATAGGGTCTAGGGATATATGGGATGCCCAGCTTGTCTTGAAACTAATAACTCTGAAAACAAACTTCACAAAATGTATTATCCCAGACTTTCTACTCCCTCCAGAGTGGCAACAGTCTCTTCATGGAGCAGTATCCAAGTTTCTGTGAGGAGCTCTTGGTCCCCTCTGAGTGAACCTCTTCAGAACCCAGCTAGGAACTACCCATCCACTTGGCTGTCTTTTGAAAAGTATCCTGGAGTAACAGATTCTAGTACAGGCTTGCAGCACTGTCCTAGTGAGAACTGGTTGGGTGAAGCACCTAGCAGCCCTCTCACCTGTAGGCCCTGGGGGTGTAGAGGTACTCACACTGTCCTTGTGTCCTGTAGCTTTGGAAAAAATGCTCTCAGGCTTTTACTGGGCTAGGTTCCTTTCATGATAACAGGCTGTCCTCCCTTGGTTGATTGTAAAGCAGTGGAGCTCCCTCTGTCAGCTTCCTTTCCTTCCTTCCTCCAGCCTGGAGGCAGGACCCCCCTTCTCCAGGGTACACAACAGCACACCTCAGCACTCCATCTTCCACCTGACTCCCTTGCTGGCCAGGCTCTCTCATATTTATGGCCCAGTCTGCCACACTGCCTGGGGTTGGTCAGACTCTCATGAATATTCATATCAGCTCCTCCTGGCCTCCACCCACTGGCTTCTAGAAACGTCTCCAGGTTTCTAGCACCAGGGGGAGGTACCAGAGGACTGATCTGTAAAGCCCTCCAGCCTGCCCTAAGGTAAACCCTTTGACTCACACCCATGCTTCTAACAAGCCTCTAACTACACTCACAAACTATGTGCACAAGAGGGTGCAGGCAACACTTTTAACAGGCTCTATGTCACTGAAGAGGCTGAGACACTGCACCAGCCTTTGTGACACTAAAAAGTCTGGATGAACCCTCTACACACTGCTATACACCCTTTTTAGCAAACTTTGCAATACAAAACAGTTTTTAGTTCACATACATTGCAATACTCTTCTGGGAACATCATTTATGCTCAATGGAGTGCGTGCTGGCTCCAGGCTGAGTAGAGCAGTCGTGGCTTTCTGGTCTGCACTGAGCAATCATGCCAGATGGGCACCAAGTCATTGTTAGTGCAACTTTATATACAATTTTGGGGAATTCAAAAAAAAAGGTGTTGGCCAGTGCTGTATCCTTTTGAGGGAAACCTTTACTTGGAGAAGGAGAACGGGAATTTACAAGAGATGATAGACCCACTTATTAAGCACAAGGGATCAACTAATTCCAATGAGTGGGCACTTTTAAAGGGACACTACGGAGCACAAGTTGGTTTTGAAGGTGGGGAAGAATCATGTTTTCACAGACACCTGGTGTGACACATTGGACTGAGAATGTTGATTGACACCCTGGAGGATTAATTTGAATATTTTCATGGGTTCCAAGGACATTTATTAAATCATGGGATATTATGTGCACTTCATGTTTCCAGTTTATTGAGAAAGTGTCACAGTTGTATTATGATATACAAAGATTGTTGAACAAATTGAGGGGGGTCTCTATACCTATTTGTATTTTGATTTGCAAAGCGGATTACTTTGATTTAGCATTTGCATTTTACATCTTATATTTGATTCAGCACTTTTATCTGAATCATTTGGTAATAATCATAATTATAGGGTATGTAAATTTGAGGGGCATAATTTTATTTAAGTGTTTTGAGAGCATAGAGCTCTTTTTCTTTATAGGCTAGTAGCATCCATGTGGTAAGGTGCAACTATTTTTGCGCTTTTTCACTAATTTCAGTTAACACACAAAAAAGGTCCATAAGTGCGGTGTCCCGTATATATTTTATAATGTTTAACCACCTGCGCTCCAGAGCATTTACTCCATCCTGACCAGGCCATTTTTTGTGATACGACGCTGCGTTACTTTACCTGAGAATTGCGCAGTCATGGAACGCTGCACCCAAATGAACTGTATGTATGTTTTTCCCACATATGGAGCTTTCTTGTGGTGGTATTTGATCACCTGTGAGGTTTTTTATTGCGCTATAAACAAAAAAAGACCGATAATTTAAAAACAACATTTTTGACTTCATGCTATAAAACATATCCAGTAAAACATTTTAATAAATCAGATTTCATCATAAATTTAGGCCAAAATGTATTCTGTTACATGTCTTTGCTGAAAGAAAATCCCAATACATGTAAATTAATTGGTTTACGTGAAAGTTATAACATCTACAAATGGCGGTATATATACTGGAATTTTTTTTAAATTTTTTATAAACTAGCAATGGCGGCTCTGCTATGCAGAGCAATACAAAGCTGCATGCTAGTGTTGACAGGGGAGAGATCTGTATTGTTTACATACAGACCTCTCCCCTGTCAGTGTTCCTTGGCGATTGCAGGGTGCTGGCGGGGAATCTCCAGCTGGGACCCTGTAATCGACTGCTGTACCTGCCAATGGCGGCGCGGGTAGGGCGGTGCGCGCATCCCCTACCCAGAAATACAAAATCACGTATATATATATATATATATATATATACACATGATTTTGTGCAGCCCTGTAGCAGTAGTTCAGCTATAGGGTGGTCGTGAAGCGGTTAAACTGGCCAACTGCAACAAAGTAATCTCTCTCTGGCCAGTCCCTACTTTGCTCTGCAAAATGCAAATGCTCCAGTGGACATAGTGTCAATATGGGACAAATAGGCATAAGCTGTAGGTGAGCTACAAGTATCAAGTCTGGTTACTAAGTAGCAACGCCTGTGTTCAAATCTTAATAGCTTCTATGTGTATTGCAATGTATGTGAACTAAAAAGTACTGTTTTTCATTACAAAGCTTGCTAGAAAGGGTATATAGCAGTGTGCCTTTGTGACAGGGGCAGCAGCTGGGCTGGGATCTCAGTATCTTTAGGTCTGTGGTTTTACCAGGGTCAGCATTACTGAGCTGCACTAAGGAAGGAGCATCTGGTATGGACACTGTGGCCTCAGTATCATGTCCCACAGTGCCTTCATATGTGCCTCTTTAGGCAAACGGATCAACTGGCCTCATCGGTTGCACAGCCTTGGTCGCCTGTCTAGCTGTGCAGTGTGATAAAGCTATGTCAATAAAAAGATTGGCGATTCAGAATTACAAATCCTTTTCCAAGTAAACATATATTTTCTGTGCATTTAGCTGTTTTCCTAGTGTTTTCCTTTAAGCTGAAGTTTTTAAAGAAATGAAATCAATTTAACTACCTTATCATGAAATTAGACCAAACACGACTAAGAAATTGCTGCCTCTTCTCCTCTCTGAACTATATGTGAAAATAATTAGCCATTTCCAGGCGTATTTAAGAAATAATTATACCTGTCTGGTTGAATTAGAAGCAACATGGGTCTCACCTGGCTTTAACCTCTGAAAACATCTCCGGGAGGCTCAGTTTGGTCCAACATGGGAGTGAACTTTAAACCGAGCACACGTTTCGCAGACATGAGTATTGCATCATTAATTGCCAGACCTGGATCTGTTTTCTAGGGGTGAAAGAGGCATTATACAATCCCTCCTAGGAGAGATAAGGAGATAATTCAGTGATAATCCATTACAAGGATTATCATTTCTGTGTTTTAAAGTAAAAGTGAGTCCTACAAGTGACTAGCCGTGCATGGGGCTATGTTTTCAGATTTAAAGAAACCTGAGCTGCATGAAATATATGCCATTGCTGACGTCTTCTGGCTGTTATGCTGATCTAATAGCTTTTATACTTTATTTGTTCTTCCTTCACTGGCTGCATGCTTGTTCTAGATATGTGACTCAAGTGATTGAAGCCAGAGACAGCCAAGGGAATGCTTATGGGGCTGGAAACAAAAGTGAATCTGTTGCTTTATCCTGCATATGAAAAGCATAGGTCCACCTAAAAGCTGTCCCATGTTTAAATGTTGGGGTGCATATACTTATTACAAAAGAAAAAAAGGACTGCGCAATTATCCTATTGTTGTTTAAATGCACACTTGCACATTCATTGTTGTTCATATGAGTTGTTCTGTATAGCACATGGCACTTTTATAAGTGAGATATACACTATTTTTAGATGTTTCTGTAGCACTACCCCCTTAGGAGTTGCTGAAGATTTCGGTCCCCCTATAGTCCTGCACAGCCAGGCAACACAAATTTTCTCAGACTTGCATCCTGAAGACAGTAAACAGTTCTTGAGCTTGTTTTTTTTTTTTTTTATTAGGGGTATTAAACTTGGATGGGGTAGGGGTGTATGGGATGCCCAAGGAACAGTACACTGAGGACAAATTCCTTAGCAACTATGTACAAGTATAGAAGGGTTTCTCTTCTTGGAGAGCTCTTCAGCCTCTCCTGGTGTACCACCCCAAACCCCAATTCTCTATTCAGCTATTTGGGGGAATCCCTGGGCAATGGGATCCCAGGCTAATTAGATTTTCCACCAGATTGCTCTTTTCCCCTACACTGGCCCAGGGGGTGTAGGATTACTCACTCAGTCATTTTCCTGTGAGCTGGTGCAGGTAGGTGTCTGCCTTCAGGCCTTCTCTTGGGCTGGCTACTTTTTCCTGGCTCAGTGATCCTCCTGCCAAGTCCTGTAGGTAGGCCTCTTCCCACTAGGCCCCCTCCCAGGCTCCTGCATCTCAGCATTCCTCACATCTTCCACCTGAACTCTCCTGCTGCAGAGCAGGCTCCTTCATACTTAAGGGCTGCTGTGGTCCCATGGCAAGCCTCCTGCTTGGGATTGGCCAGAGTCCCTTTAGCATGCAGACCAGTCCCTCCTCAGCCCCACCCACTGCTTCTAGAATGTTCTCCAAAATTCTAGAGCAGGGGGCGGTATCAAGGGACTGATCTGCAGAGCCTCTCAGCCCTGATCCAAATTGACCCTGCTGACTATTCCCCAACCTGCTGCTCAGCCTCTCTATCTAAAAAAATAATCAGCTAGCTCCCTCTAGCTAACTAGGAGGGTGCTACATTTATATTATGATTTTTTACACATACATCATTTTATATATATGGGGGTTAATATGGTTTGTGACATATTACAATTAGTGCTTTTGAGTACTTTAGGTATATAGTAGTTTGCACTTTTTTTTTAAGAATATAATAGAAGCGCTGTAATTTCTGGTAATAATCATATAATACTTTTTTCTATCACAAATCTGTTGGGACACCTTTTCTTCAGCATTTTACAGCTGAACAGGTATGAACTAAAAAAAAAACATCTTCATGTCAGATATGCTTCAATCAATCAGAATTACTGGAGGTGCTCAATACAGATAAACAGGACTGGGTGTAAAAAAGAGGACCTTTTACTAACTTTATATGTTTGCCTGACTGAATTCCTGACATGTTTCAATATACAGAAGAAGTATCATTTATTTAAAAGGTTTCATTGTTTACCATTAAAAATCCGTCATTGAGCT
This sequence comes from Staurois parvus, assembly GCF_062004578.1. Taxonomy (NCBI): domain Eukaryota; kingdom Metazoa; phylum Chordata; class Amphibia; order Anura; family Ranidae; genus Staurois; species Staurois parvus. Next base: position 5,979,488 of record NW_028317814.1, on the reverse strand, counting down.
CCACTCAGGTGATTACACCTAGCCTGAAATACCAACACTCTGCTGCAGACAGGTGGAAGCATTTCCTCAATCTCCTCTACACCAGTCTGCAACGTTGTACCTATGTAGTTAATAACAAGGTGATAGGCTGCAGCAGAGGGCTGATCTGTGTCATTTGTAAACACCGCCAAGTACTGCACAGGCTCCAGGATGTACATGGTTGTCTAATCTCTGAGCCGGCAACTCCACGAAGTCCACAAAGTACATGCTTACCCTGGATTATGCTGGAACAATGATGACTCCATATTAGTCAGGGGATTGCTGTAAATACTGTAATAAATATCAGAAAGTGTCACACTTACACATTACATAGAATGCAAAAGTATATCTTATACCAGTTTTACTTTAAAGTGTAAATAAACTCTGCTGTCAGTGCCCAGAGTTTTTCAGTAATGTACAAATATGAACAGCGTACCTGCACATTATGGTAGACTTACCTGGGAATGTGCCGTACATCAGCTCTCCGATGTCCTTTGTCACTCCATTACCACCACCAACATCTTTGCCTAGTCTTCTTCCAGGTTCAGCATCTGCAGTCACCTTGATTTGCCAGCCCAGGGTGGACTAGTTCCCACCCATGTGCACAGCAGATAATCTATCCTGACACCCGACAGATTCCCAATAAACATGGATGACAGGTAGGTAAGACTTTTTTTTGGAAAAGAGACAACCGGAGTCTTTCGTTTTTCGTAGCGCTGACCTCATTGGAGCTACTGAGTTTGGGTCCCCCTAGGCTCTGCACAGCCAGGAAACATGCATTTCCCACACTTGTACCTTCAGAGTCAGTAAAATAGTCCTTGAGCTGGTTTTTAGTTGTTTTTATTAGGGGTTAACAACTTGGATGGGGTCTAGGGGTATATGGGATGCCCAAGGAACTGTAGAACTCAAGGACAAACTTCTCAGCAACTATGTACAACTATGTACATAAAGGGGCAAACTAAAGCAAATATAGCTCTTATCCTTTTTTTTGGTCTACCTCCTCAGACCCTGCATGAATCCTGCTCTTCACCCAACTCTGCTGAGGGTATCCCTGAGCAAGGCGGTCCCAAGAGCTTTCAATTAAGCAGTCCCAAGTGACTAGTTGAGTATTGCACCTGACTGCCCTCTCCCCTTATTCGGCCCAGGGGTGTAGAAGTACTCACACTGTCCTGTCCTGTCAGCGTGATAGGTTGGTAGCTGCTATCAGGCCTTTCACTGGGCTGGCTCCTTCCCTGCTAACAGGTTGTCCTCCCAAGGAGACATTGAGGCAGTAGAGATCCTCCCGTCCAGCATGCTGTCTGTAGGTAGGCTCCCCTCTGGGGCACCCTCTCAGGCTCCACACTCCAGCCTTCCTCTCAGTCTATCTTCCACCCGACTCCCCTCTCTCCCCAGGCTTTGTCATATTTGAGGGTTGCCCTGGTCACCATGCCTCCTGCCAGGGGATTGGCCAAGGTCCCTCAAACATCAGATATGGGCTTCCTCCCCTCCTCCTCACCTGCTCCAGAAAGTTCTCAAGTTTCTGGAAATATGGGAGGCCTCCAGAATCCCTGGCCTGTCCTGAGGTGAACTCCTGCCTCACTCCTAGGCTGACTCATCCCAAGCTGCTACGCAGCCTCTATCTAAAAAACCCCCCATCAAACTCTATCTAGCTAACCTAGAAGACGTTACATTTTTAAATCTGGATTTTAGCTCCACTTTAAGGTAACATTTGCTGTCGGAGCAACCAACCAGCTTCTTTGATTTATTTGCAAACTCTAGACCATAAAACTAACAGGAGATATTGCTTTCAGCAGGCTTGTCATCCATCAGTCTCAGTTTACTTCCCATCATAAGGAAATCGGGAACATAATAGCATGCATATAAACTGTACCAATGAACTTCTCTTGGTACTGTCATCTACACAGGGTGGCTGTTTGCTAGGATGCTGTCAGATTCACAGTTTTATTAATTACTAAGGTGCTGTCAGTTAAACAGTGTTACTGGTTGCTTGGATGCTGTCGGCACACAGAGTCACTGGTTGCTAGAACACTGTTGGATCCACAATGTTATTGGTTGCTAGGACGCTGTCTACTACACAGCCGACAGAGTCCTGGCAACCAGTGATGCTGTGTAGCTAGCAGTGGCCTGGCAACAATTTAGCCTGTGTGGCCCAAGGGCTGAACATACACTGAGAATGGAGAGACCATGGTATGACACTACGACTTCCCCCACTATGTCTGTGACACTCTTTATGAATTTCAGGGACTGTGTTGTCAGATCAAACAGGAAGGTAGTGGCACACTTTATTTCCTACACATCAATAGGTATTTTTCTGTACTGGCAGCATATTTAAAGGGATAAAAATGGAGCGGTATGCATGTATTGCAGAGATGTACGGAGATCTCATAATGTGTTTTTTTTTTCTTTCTTTTCTTCAACTGGCTTTATGTATTGAGCTCAGCTGCTCTACATTTGAAAACAACATCCTGGCTTATATTAATTAGTCCAGAGTTGTTCTTTAAACCGTGGAGTATTATCATTTTTGTCCCCTGCACGTGGGCCTGTGGATCAGCATTTTGTCCTTAGAACTGTGAGGTTCGGACTTCTGTGATCTGAACAAGGAGGTGCACATTAAGGATTAATTAATATCTCGTTGAACGCAGCAGTGCATGACTTAAAGGAACAGAAGTGTTAAAGAGAGTGTCGCCTCTGAAGGCCCTATGCTATTACAGGAGAGGTTCCCCAGACTCCTCCTCTGTGCCTGCCTGGCTGCCGAGCTCCTTAATTACATTCCCACTGGTACCTTCTAAAAGATCATTAGGTGCAAAATAAACAAGGGTTATGCTCCAAGTAGAATGCCATAAACACATAGTAACTATGGATGATGAAAAGACTTTACCTCTAAACAGCAGCACAGCACTGAGCTGAGCTTTGTAGAGAAGATGAGCAGTAAGGGATTGTTCTATCACACTGTTCCACAGTACTGAATCCCTATAATCATTTATATTTATCTTTATAGCAGGTTGAACGAAATCAATATACAACTTAAAGCTGTAGTATCAAATACTGTAATGGAATTATTGGACTGGCATCTAGGCCTATGGCCAAACTCAAGTCAAATCATTTTCCAGCCACACAAGGAGGTCTATTATTATTATTATTATTATACAGTATTTATAAAGCGCCAATGGTTCGCTCAGCGCTGTACATTACAAATGGGGGACAGAATATGTGACAGAGCAATACCAATACAATGCAAAACATGAGGGGTTCGAGGGCCCTGCTCTTTCGAGCTTACAATCTAGGAGGGAGGGGATGGTGGCACAGGAGGAGATAGCTGTGGGGGATGGAGTGGTAGGAAGAGTGGAGGAGGTCGGCAGGTTAGCAGGGGGTGGGGTAGGCTTCCCTGAAGAGATGGGTTTTCAGAGTGCGCCTAAATGAGAGGAGAGTAGGTGATAATCTGATGGGTTGGGGCAGGGAGTTCCAGAGGATGGGTGACACCCTGGAGAAGTCTTGGAGGCGGGCATGGGAGGAGGAGACCAGGGAACTAGAGAGAAGGAGGTCTTGTGAGGAGCGGAGTGTGCGTGCTGGGTGGTACTTGGATATTAGGTCAGTGATGTAGTTCGGGGCAGTATGGTGGACAGCTTTGTACGTCAGTGTTAGGATTTTGAATTTGATCCGTTGCGCAATCGGAAGCCAGTGGAGGGATTGGCAGAGGGGGGTGGCGTAAACAGAGCGGTTGGAAAGGTGAATGAGTCTGGCTGCCGTATTCAGGATCGACTGAAGTGGGGATAGCCAGCGGCGAGGCAGGCCAGAAAGGAGGGAGTTGCAGTAATCGAGTCGTGATATGATGAGGGAGTGGATGAGCTGTTTAGTGGTTTTTGGGGTTAGGAACGTGCATATTTTGGCGATGTTGCGGAGGTGGAGTCTGCACGAGTTTGTTCAAGATTGGACTTGGGGCTGGAAGGATAGGTTAGAGTCCAGAATGACACCAAGTACTCTGGCCTGCGGGGCGGGTTTGATGGTGGCGTTGTTGGATGTGATGGAGAAGTCAATGGGGGGTGGTGTCCGGGCGGGGGGAAGACAAGAAACTCGGTTTTGGAGAGTTTCAGTTTAAGGAAGTGGAGCGACATCCAGTCTGATATGTCACTCAGTAGGTGTGTGATTCGGGCGGAGACCGAGGGGGTGAGGTGGGGGGTTGAGAGATAGATTTGTGTGTCGTCGGCATAGAGGTGGTAGTTGAAGCAGTGAGAGTGTATGAGTTGGCCACTATTTAAGTGAATTTAGTATAGTGTTTTGCACATATTTTCTTTTTTTTGATAGTATGTCCAAAAGGGACCTGTAAAGAAAACAGTTTTGATTATATACTTACTTTACTCCCATCATCTGCCTGTGGGGGGCCTAGGCCAAGATGACATCATAGCGTTCTGTCGAGATCTTGGGTATGCAGATCTGCCCAAAGGTGCTCTTACAGTAGACAGAGGTGTGAGATTTTGGACTGCTCTGCATTTCCCACAAATCTAGTCAGAAGAATGGTGACATCCCACTCAGTAATAGATAGGGGTAATATAGGCATACATTCTTTTTTTTTCCTTTACAGGTACATTTCATACATACTATCAGCAGGCAATTGTTACAAGGTTAGGGGACCTGGACAATATAGGCGGACCTTGCATTGTATTGTAAGGTCTGCTTTAACCACTTCCTTATTCTATACTGTAAAAATATTTTTTTCTAATATTTAAGCAGGAAAAAAAAATCACATTTTATTTTCTTTTGTCTATAGATTACATAGAAAATTAAATAATTTTTGCAAGGCAAGATTGCTAAAAAGCCTAACTACCAAAAAAAACCCAATGTATTAGTTAGCAGCTCTGAGGAAAGGGACTTGCCCCCGAAAAGCGTCAGCCGCCTGACCGCACTGACAGTTGGAACACCTTGCTCGCTGTTGTAGCTATCTCCATTATGCAAAAGCTTTTTATACATGCTTTGTCTGTAAGTATGTTTTTGTCTTTTCTGTCTTTGAATAAACCGTGGATAATACATTAGCTGTGTGCGCCACCTGTCTGCTCTTTTACCAGTGGTTGACTCCCCCGTCTGAGGAGGGCTGCACCCCTGAAGCATTATCTTTAGGCCACCTCTGTCCTGGTCCCCTTGGTTTCCCTTTGGCAATTCATTTCCTGGAGCACTGGAGAGTACACACGATATTAGTTAGTTATGTTAACCACTTCAAGTCCGGACACTTTTACCCCCTTCCTGACCAGGGCAATTTTCAGCTTTCAGCGCTATCACACTTTGAATGACAATTGCGCGGTCATGCAACACTGTACCCATATGAGGTTTTTAGCATTATTATAAAACAGATAAAACTTTAATTTGGTGGTATTTATTCACCACTGGCATTTTTATTTTTTTTGCTATATAAATGAAAATGTCCAAACATTTTGAAAAAAAAGTGTTTTTCTTATAAAATTTTGCAAATAAATAATCTTTCTTCATAAATCTTGGCCAAAATGTATTCAGCTATTTTTTTTACTAAAAACATAATAATAACCCAAATTAGTTTATAGCCAAAAATTATAATTTTTCAAAAATGTTTTTACATTTTTTTTTTATTTTTTTATATTATTATTCATGTTTTTTTTTTAACATACTGTCACCCTAGCAGTACAGTGTCACCATAGTGACACTGTACTACTTGTGGGGGGGGGGGGGGGGGTGAAGATTTTTTATTTTTTTTACACTGATTGCTTTTACACCCATAAAGGCTGTAAAAGCAATCATTCCTCCTTCTCTCTGGCTGCATTCTTGCATTGAGAAATACTGTGAGAGCTGTGATTGGTCACAGCCAGGGGCGGACTGACAACTCATGGGGCCCCTGGGCAATAGGGGATCATGGGGCCCCTGTGTCCTTGCCCAAACTCAAAAAAGCCTATGAAAAAAGGTACCAGGGGCATCTCATGGGGCTCCCTACTGACCTCGGGCCCTCGGGCAGTGCCCGAATTTCCAAATGGTCAGTCCGCCCCTGGTCACAGCTTGTCACATGGTATATTCTGACTCAGATTGTTGTGATAGCGATTTATCCCTTGTGAGACCTCTCTGCCTAGCCTGTATAAGCAGATATAATCACTGTGGGCAATCCTTATCAGAGAGCTTGAACTCACCAATACTGTGTTCATCCAGAAGTTGCTTTATTCTGTACATGTGAAACAGGATACAGCAGAATGAATGGTTTCCAGTATTATGCAGTCAAAAGATGATACTTTCTGTAGCGTACTATGCAGAATACATGTGTCCCTGTTACATGTGGTCTGTTAGCTGCCTCCATGACACAGGAAGTGCTGAACTCAAGAAGAAGGGAGGAGCTTCATATAGAAAGGAATTGTGTCATAGATCTCAGGGAGGTAATATAAAACAAATGCATTACCAAATAAGACCATTGGATGGCAGCATTACTAACTATAGAAATATCCATAGGAAACGGTACAAAGAATAAACTATATGAATTCTCATGAACATTAACATAAATATTAACTGTGTAACAGCATATGGTACAATGCTGTTGTGAATAGCCTTGTACCATGTGATCTCTGTGATCATTCACAGATTTCACACGTAGTAAGCAATGATGGCAGAAGTGACATCTTGCTTATTACTATTCATGTGATCATTCATTGGCCAATCAGTGATCACATGATCGGGACCTCACACAGAAGTCCCATATAGCGATCGGTGTTCAGGACACAGCGGGCACCGGATCGCAGTGCTGCGCGCTCCCAGGGAGCATGCACAGGTTAAAATGGCGGGTGCCGTTTATGAACGGAAACCCGCCCCTGCACTGCTCCCGTCCGGCTGTTTATATACATGGGCCGGACAGGAAGTGGTTAAGTAATGAGAAGGTTATCACAGAACAAACAAGCCAATAGCAGAAATGTAAAAATTGTTCTGGTCAGTAAGGAGTATAAGAGAACAAGAGCAGAAGTGGTTACACGGCCCCATGGGGCAAATGCCCCCCAGCCCAGTCCTCCACTGGAATATGTACAGGTTGACAAAACGGAGTGAAGACCTAGATGTTGTAAATGATTTCCAGAGGTCTTCAATCTAATTTATAATCACATTTTAACCCTTGTCTCAGTGCACAGGAGATACAAATTAAACCAATTTTTTTTTTAAACTGCAATTTTGAGCTGCACGCTGTAGTTGTCACTCTCACTAAGGACATTTCAGTATCTGTTAATGAAAACAAACAATTAATTTTCAGCACAGAGAAAAGTTTGCAGTCAGCTCCTTAATGCTCTTGGGTGCTGGAGCACACCTGGGGCCCAGAAGCAGCAAGGGTGACAAGATGAGATGATGAAACTTTATGGATGGATTACATGTATTTAAAGCACATAATGAGATTGGAAACCTCTAAGGAAGGCAGTTACCCCATTTTTGTTATTATACAATGAATGCTCTTACCTTAGTGTTTTGCTTCTTAATTACTTGTATATACATGCATAGTATACAATAGGAACGGAAATAGCTGAGTACCTTTTCTGGAAATTATGGCTCAAATATCAATTCATTAAACATAAATTTAAGGCAAAGCAATAGGGTCTCTTAATGATGTCCACCATACCCCAGACCCTATTATTACATTTTCCACAATACCCTGCCACTTTGTTTATCGTTCAGAACACTCCGAACTACCTGGTACTTCCTGGATTCTTGCCTAGGCAAGAATGACAATTTCATTGGCCCTTAGCCTCATGCGATACTCACATCTACATCTCAGAAGGCCTTGGGGTACTCTACAATGCATGCACAGTGATGAGTTATTAGGGGGCTGACTGCAAATACCCAGAAGAGACAGCCGACCCCCTGATATTGTCTGAAAAAAGAAGCCAGATTTACAGCAGCAGTGTGGAAGATCCCTACAAAACACTGAGGTTTGTGAGTATGTTTTTGTGCATAAGACAGCATAAAAGGTAAAAGGGGAGGAAAGAAAATAGGAGGGGGTGTGAAGTTCCCCATTAACCACTTCAAGCCCAGACACTTTAACCCCCTTCCTGTCCAGGCCAATTTTTAGCTTTCAGTGCTATCACACTTTGAATGACAATTGCCCGGTCATGCAACAATGTACCCATATGAATTTTTTAGCATTTTTTTTAGACAGATAAAACTTTATTTTGGTGGTATTTATTCACCACTGGGATGTTTATTTTTTTGCTATATAAATGAAAATGTCCACAAATTTTGAAAAAAAAGTGTTTTTCTTATAAAATTTTGCAAATAAATAATATTTCTTAATAAATCTTGGGCAAAATTTATTCAATTATCTTTTTAGTAAAAAAAAACCCAAATTAGTTTATAACCAAAAAATTATAATTTTTCTAAATTTTTTTTTACATTTTTATTTTTTTATATTATTATTTATGTTTTCTTTAACATACTGTCACCCTAGCAGTACAGTGTCACCATAGTGACACTGTACTTGTGGGGGGTAATGAAGATTTTTTTTTTTTTTACACTGATTGCTTTTACACCTATAAAGGACTTAAAAGCAATAATTTCTCCTTCTCTCTGGCTGCATTCTTGCAGCCATTGAGAAATACTGTGTGAGCTGTGATTGGTCACAGCTTGTCACATGATACAAGGCTGTTGTGAATAGCCTTGTATCATGTGACCTCTGTGATCATTCACAGATTTCACACGTAGTAAGCAATGATGTCAGAAGTGACATTTTGCTTACTACTCATCATGTGATCACTGATTGGTCAATACATACGGATCGCGGTGCTGCACGCTCCCAGGGAGCGCACACAAGCAGGGAGCAAGGAGGACGTTTATAAACAGCCACCCACCCCTGCACTGCTCCCCTCTGGCCATTTATATACATGGGCTGGATGGGAAGTGGTTAAAGGGGGTGAGCTGAGTGTCCAATCTGAATGTTTAGTGTATTCAGGGTGGATGAACATGGCAGCTTCCTTTTGTCAATTGTTACTAAAGAAGCAATGGGTACTTGTATCTGCCGTGCTCTTATCTACCATTGAGGTCACTTCGCCCAATCATTTACATGGCTACGTAAGCAAAGAGACAGGAATAGGGGGTGGAATTATTGCCTGAATAAGGCCACATAGGGTCACCCCCCCCCCCCCACACACACACACACACCATTTCCTAGCCTGTCAGACTGCATGCTCGGATAAGGGTCTGGTATGGAATTTGGGGGTCTCCCTTAAAATTCATATTGGATGTGAAGGGCCTCTTTGTGGGTCAGCAGGCATTGTGATTGGCATGATTGACAATAGATGTACTTCGTGGGACTTTTTAATAAAAATTGACAAAAAATGTCTCTGTGTTTTAATTTACTCTTTACATTTTTTTTGTGAATGAGCAGGGGGTTCATTAACCTACTCATTCATTGGGAGGAGTTGTATCTGGGTGCCCTCTTATATTTAAAGGGAGCTTCCAGATTCCAATAAGCCAACTTCATGCACATGCAGACCACCAAACCTACTGGCTCAGGGTTGTGGGGAAGGGGCCCTTGTCCTCATCAACATGGGGACAAGGTGCTTTGCCCCCCCTTGGCAAGGTTTCTCCCATTTTAAGGGCATGTGACCTGGTAAGATCAGGAGCCAATGGGAGGGCACACACTCATCTACCCCTTTCCTAGAGAGCTAGGTTGCATGTTCAGGTAAGGGCCTAGTATGAGACCCTCATACTGTTTTTTGTTTTGTTAGGGGACCTTATTAACATCTACAGCAGTTTACTAGCATACTAGCAAATTATGACATTTACTTGCAGGTTTTTTTTCTCTTCAGCATTTACTACCGCTTTAAGGAGTTTACAATCTAAGATCCCTTACTCACATTCATACACATGCTAGGACCAATTTAGACAGGAGCCAATTAACATACAAGCATATCTTTAGAGTGTGGGAGGAAACCTGCACAGGCAGAACATGCTCACTCCATGCAGGTAGTGTTGTGGTTGGGATTTGGGATCTGTTGACTCTGGTGCTGTCAGGTGGAAGTTCTGAATCTTGCAGTTTGCTACTTTTTAAAAACAAGTATCTTGCTTAGGCTTTACAAATAATAAAACATGTAGCTTTTGCTGAAATACTCACTTTGGCACCAGGGCCATCCCCCTGCATACTCAGCGCTCTGCCTTTAGAGCTTTTGGCCAGCTACATTTGACACATCTCCTGTGAGCACCATGTCATCCTGGGCTCATAGTCAACACCACATGACTGATGGACATGCAGAATATCGAGGCTAATACTTACCCCTAATCCATAAAACCACCACCACCCTTCAACCTTCCCCACCTAAATAAACACACGACTCTCTTTTGGTGTAAAACCGGCCATAGCAGCCATTTATTTAACATAACTCTAAAATAACACTTTTTACAGTACACTCAAATAATAACTGACAGTAATAATCCCATCCGGGTCAAAGGTCTTCGATGGCACCGATACTCACATCCAAAACTCGGCTGTTACTGACACCCAATGAAAAGGCCCCCAGCCGCTACTACACCACCTCGGGGACAATACTACAGTTACGTAGTCACAGATACAGCCAATGAACTCCCACATTACCAATGTGACCTTATAATTGGGAAGGAACACCCATACCTAGGATGGGCCCAACCCATAATCCACCAAATTGTCACTCCAGCACCGTCTTCAAAGATCCATTGACCCCTGCCGGCTGCCATGACAAAACAAAACAGACAAACACCTCAGGACACAAATGCCTTTCCAGACAAGAAACAAACTCAAGGAACCCACACAAAAACAAACCACAGGACAAACACAAAGAACAAACCATAACCAAAACAGCAAAACAAAACACGAAAAGCTCCAGGGAGGGAGGGCGGGAGAAACCACCCCCGTGCTGACACAAGCTCCGACTGACCTACGACAAGACCCATCCCACCTCCTAATCCTGGCAAGACCACCCCTCAAGGTTGCGTACTCCAATCAGGTGAGCAGGGGTGGACTGACAACTCATGGGGCCCCTGGGCAATAGGGAATCATGGTGCCCCTGTGTCCTTGCCCAAACTCAAAAAAGCCTATGAAAAAGGTACCAGGGGCATCTCATGGGGCCCCCTACTGACCCCGGGCCCTCGGGCAGTGCCCGAGTTTCCATATGGTCAGTCCGCCCCTGCAGGTGAGTAACCACCCCCTTACCTCCTGCATATACTCCCACCCAAAATACATGCTCTGCATCGTCTGCACGCCCCAGTCATGCTGGCCCTCCCTTTTAGCTTTGCTCAGTCCAGGCCCTGATTGAGATTGAGGCTATTGTGGCGCCCCTCTATACAATATTGCAAACTACTGACCCCAGAACAAGAGGAAAAGAACCCCAGGATCTCATGTGACCAGCCAGAAGGCTACTGGGAAAAAAGTAATTTATACAAGACGACTTTAAAAAAGTGGGAATGGGTTGGGGTGAGGACAGTGTTTGCCTTTTTGAGAATACTGGAATTCTATTTTCAGTCACTAACCCAAATCAGTATGCAAATGAGGCATTTTGATTCTACTTTGATCTCCTGCATGCTTAGTTCACGTCAGTGGGTCAGGGAGTGGAGAATGAGATCAAGATGACATCCCCAGAATTTGCACCTTTAAAGTCAGAAATTTCAGCTCATATATTTCTATAACCTGTATTAAACCAGCAATCATTACATCAGTGGCGAGTGTCCTTTGGTAGATCAGATCACATAGTCTGCAAAGGGTAATACTGTTTCCAGGACACAGAAACCTCTTCTAGTTAGGTTGCTAGACTAAGTTTATTTTTTTTTGGCTTCACTGCAGACAGTTGGGGCAACAACCTATTGTTTTTGGCTGGTCAGGGTTTCCAAACTGGGTGTACTCTGGTGGTAGGTGGTCCTTAACACTGTTGCTGTCACATTGTGTACAGAACTGGGCTCACAAGCAGCAGATTGAAGGAGTGTGTCCATGAAGGCCTATGTTCATTCTTTTTTTTGGCTTCTTCCATTCTTTTTTTTGGCTTCTTCACCTCTCTGGTATGAGCCCTGTGCTCACCTCTGGCTTTCTGCGCTGGCTTCTGTTTCCGAGTGACATCGCACCCCAATTGGCAATGCCTCTTCAATGCAGGAAGATTTCATGCATTTACAAGAATTTTTTCTGCCAAAATGCTACTGCCAGGAGGAAAGGTGTCTAGATAGAGAGATAGGCATATGCCCAGTGTGCATGAGGCCTAAAGATTGAGTTGGGTGCAGGGGCGGACTGACCATTTGGAAACTCAGGCACTGCCCGAGGGCCCGGGGTCAGTAGAGGGCCCAATGAGATGCCCCTGGTACCTTTTTCATAGGCTTTTTTAAGTTTGGGCAAGGACACAGGGACCCCATGATCCCCTATTGCCCGGGGGCCCCATGAATGGTCAGTCTGCCCCTGGTTGGGTGTTTAAGGCAGACCAGTCAAACTGAACTCTTCAGTAAATGTTTTCTGGCTTGTTTATCTCCAATAAAATAATGTAAGAAATATTTCATTTACTGTATAGGGCCTTGTACACCCAGCCAAACAAGTAATAGAGCAGTTTGTATGGAAAGCTTTCTACAAAGCATTTGGAAAACTTTTCATCAAGCTTTGGACAGCTTTGTTGCAGCTTTTAAAGTGGTTATAAACCTTATACAAGAAATGTGAACAAAGCATATCCCTATATAACAGGCATTACTAAATGGTGCACCGAGGTCCGAATACGGACCTGGTGACAGTCCTGTCCAGACCGTGGCCACACCACTTAGCAGCCTGAGTGGACTCCTCTCCTCCTGCCACTGTAGCTGTTAGAAATCAGAAGGAATGGCAGGGTGGACTCAACAGGGAAGAGGGTGGGAGGAATGGTAGGAAGGACTCCTCTTCTGAATGTACTGACTTGCCGCAGCCACTGAGCTCAGAGCAGGGTGGAAGGCGGGAGGCACTGCAGGTCTACAGGGCGAGCAAGCAAGTATTAACATATTAACAAGCGGTCACTTGCCTTTTAAAAAGAAAAGTTGGACAGCTCACTCACTCAGTGGAGACCTTCTGTGCCTCCTTCAGTCCTCCCTGCTCTGAGTTCAGTGGTGGCGGCAAGTTGGTACATTCAGAAAAGGAGTCCTTCCTTCCATTCCTTCCACCCTCTTCCCTGCTGTGACTTTAACAGCAGTGGCGGCAGGCAAGTACATGCAGAACAGAACTCCAGCCTGCCATTCCTCCCGCCCTCCACAATGCTGTGTTAAGGTAGGGGGAATATTATGGGGGGAGAAGATTGTGATGTCAGAAGGGCTATCTGTGATATGGGGGGACTGTGAGAGGGGGAACTGTGATATGGGGGACTGTGAAGTGAGGGGGGAGCTGTGATATGGGGGGCTGTGAAGTTGAGGGGGGGAGCTGTGAAATAGGGGGGCTATGAGGGTGCAGCTGTGATATGGGGGGCTGTGAAGTGAGAGGGAGGAGCTGTGATATGAGGGGCTGTGAAGTGAGGGGGGGGAGCTGTGAAATAGGGGGGCTTTAAGGGTGCAGCTGTGATATGGGGGGCTGTGAAGTGAGAGGGAGGAGCTGTGATATGGGGGGCTGTGAAGTGAGGGGGGGTGCTGTGAAATAAGGGGGCTTTGAGAGTGCAGCTGTGATATGGGGGGCTGTAAAATGAGAGGGAGGAGCTGTGATATGGGGGGCTGTGAAGTGAGGGGGGGGAGCTGCGAAATAGGGGTGCTTTAAGGATGCAGCTGTGATATGGGGTTCTGTGAAGTGAAAGGAAGGAGCTGTGATATGGGGGGCTGTGAAGTGAGAGGAAGGAGCTGTGATATGTAGGGCTGTGAAGTGAGAGGTGGGAGCAGTGATATGGAGTAGCTGTGAAGTGGGGGGGAGCTGTGAATTAGGGAGGCTGTGAGGGTGCAATTGTGGTGTGGGGGGCTATGAAGTGAGAGGAGGGAGCTGTGATATGGGGGTCTGTGAGGTGAGAGTGCAGGAGCTGTGGAGGGTGTGATAGGGGGGAGTTTTGATGTGAGAGGGAGGAGCTGTAATACTAGGGGGGCTATGATGTGAGAATGAGAGCTGTGATATGTGGGAACTGTGATGTTAGAGAGAGAGCTGTGATATGGGGTGCTGTGATGTGAGAGGAGGAAGCTGTGATATGAAGGGTCTGTGATGTCAGGAGGGGGGAAACTGTGATGTGGGAGGTTGTGATTGCAAGGGGGACTGTGATGTCAAGGAGGGGCTGTGATGTGAAGGGGGGCTGTGATGTAAGAGGGGCTATAATGTTGGGGGGGCTCTGATGTGAAAGGGAGTTGTAATGTACTGGGGGCTATTATGGGAAAGGAGGGACTGAGGACATTAATTAGGGGCTGTGATGTGAAAGACCTGAATAATAGAAGAAAAATGAGATTTGGACTGCTGCAGAAAGAAAATGTTACCAACTGGACCTCCGTGAATTTTAATCCAGTACCCCTGCTCTATAATGTGCACTTGTCTCAATCCAGAGCACTAAGTATCATTTCTGTCCACTGCCTCCTTCCTCTGCGATCAGCATGAGTAACTTCTGATGAGTTTTCCTGACACCAAGCGAAAAATGGTGACAAAGGAGGGAGCTCCAGCAGATTGACAGTCTCAGCTCTGTTCCTGTGTGCTTTGTGTAGGGGTGTGTGTTCCGTCTCTCCAATCAGCTCTCAGAGCTCTCCTCACTGACGTAATTTCTGCTCTCCACTTTTCAGAGCTGTTTAAATTCTGCACTTTGAATGGAGCTAGAGGAAAGACAGTTGTAGATAAACAGGTACAACTTATGTAGGAGGATTTTTAAATTTCTGTGTGTCAGCTGAGGCCAGTCACTGTACTGGCTATATATAAGGGTTTACAACCACTTTAAAGCAATCTCAGCTGCATTTTGAGGCTCTTAAAGAGAACTAAATGGGAGTCCTGGCTGTTACTGTAAACAAGCATGCTGAATGACTGCTTCTTCTGTGCATGCTCCCAAGGCCAACCTCAAAATCCCTTCTACTGGTGGATGATGGGGAGTTTTGTTGATACCATTACAGGGCATGGAGAGCTGGTGGAGGGGCAGGCTGCAAACTTTCTTTTAAACAGAACATTTACATATTTAAAGAGGTACAGTAGGTGTATCTTATAACAGGAGTTGGATTCCAGTTAATTGCGCTCTATGTAGTTCTTGCACATGCCATTAATTAACATACCAAATGGTGATGACAGGTGTATTTTAAACTTGATGTTCTATTTCAAAAGCTGCTTCTCGATAAATACTTACGTGACCAGATCTTAGGCTATAAGCCTTGGATTGTAGAAGGAGTTGGATGCAGGTTAATTGGTTTCTATGTTCTTCCTGCACATGCCATCAGTTAACATACCAAATGGTGATGGCAGGTGTACTTTAAGCTGGATGTTCTATTTCAAGTACAGTTCTTCAGTAAATTACTGCTTTAAAAGTTCAGATGACTTTAACTGAATAAATAAAAATCACTAGTGGATTTATTCCTAATTCACACCATTTTGGAGTCAACAATATCATCTGCACACAAAACTAACACAGATTAAAAAAAAAAACATTGCTGGAAGGAAATAGGCAATATGGTGAAAAAGTCAAACTTTTGTTATTTGAACCAGGTCCTTTTTTTTTTTGCTTTTCATACCTAATCCAGCTTGTGAATAGTAAATTACAATTAAAGTTTTTTTTTAATAATATGTAGAAGGGTTAAACTGGCTGTACATGGAAGAAATTTTGGTCGGTTCCCAATTAACCTAAATTCAAGCCAGAGGTGGCCCTTTCAGCACCTTCCCACCTGGCATCCTTCAATCTGAAAATCATAGATGCCAGGTGAAAAATTGCCAGCTGAACAGTGGTTGCATCCAATGAGATGCAGCCATTGTTCAGGTACTATAATAACCATGGGTATCGGCTGTCAGAATACAATAGTCAGCAGCAGGATATTCCTCCACCCACCTTGTTTAGCATTTGATTTCTTTTGTTCAGCCTGTGGGAAATCTAAGAGTGCATGGCTACCCTGCTGTCTTATGTTCCTAATGTGTAGATTCACCTTCACTATTATTCCTGGTGATTGTTGGTATAAAAAGTGAGAGAAAATCTAAAATGTTTGCTTTATCAGGAACAGAAGCACGTGAGCAAGGTATAGCATGGCATGGTACGTAGTAACACGCAGAGTCCAAGTCCAAGTTATATTGTGGAAAAGGTTCAAACACAAATTATTCAGGCCCAGCAGGTAGGCACACCCATATGGAACTGCTTACAAACAGAGACAGTGGTCTGAAGACACAAAGATGCTGTGGCATCTGCAATAAGGATTGGAATGAGGCCTGGCCAGTCCACACTCAAAAGGGAGGATTCCAGAATCGAGGTAGGCATAGTCCCTGCACTGTCACTATTCCTCTGGAACCTTTCCCTACCCCACTGTCGCTGTGAGATGGGGATCCTGTCCCTACACTAGCTACTCGTATAAAGTGCACCAAACAAAGGAGCCAGAGTCTTAAATAGACACTGTCTGACCCAAGATGGCTGCTGCATTCAGATGGGGTGCCCATGTCCAATCAGACAGCTGTCTACCTGTGACCGCAGGAAGTCATAGAGGAGCCAAATTCCTCCCAACTTCTTCCACCTCTGCATTGCCGCTTTGGTTAAGCGCCACCTGCAGTGAGGAGTAAGGACTGCACCTGCCTACAAAGGAGGAAGGAGAGAGAAGAAATATCTACCAAAATGGATACCAGATCTGTTGACAACGATCTTACTTTATTTCTATTTACAGAAACAGATCCTGGACTGATCTTTTCCTTGAAAGCCGTCAGTCTTGGCAGATCAGTAGTGACAGTTCCCTACAGGTTAGGGACTTGCAGCCCCCCCCCCCCTCTAAAAATCTGCTTGACTTGTAAACTACATGCAGAGATGTCTCCTCTCCCCTGCAGAACTGCTCCCAGCTCCACAGCCTTCAGACACTACCAGTCCTTCTGCTCTGAAGATCTTCCAGGACAAGGATAAAGGATTAAGCACAGTGCTGTTCTTTGAAAGCTTGCTACACGTGGCAGTCTCTCTCCCTGCGTGTACTCACTCAGTCCTCCTTGCTCCCACTGCTCCCAGGCCTTGGTCCTGTTCATGCTGTACTTCTGAATGGATCCTTCTGAGCTATCCTGAGCCCAGCCTGGAGGCCAGCCTTCCCTAGATCTAGGGGAACCCTCCAAAGCCACCGACAGTCTCCTCAGCACTTCATCATCCACCCGACCCTCCAGCTGGCCTGACCATTCCATATTTATGGGCTGGTCCACCACTCTACCAGGGCCTCAAAAACCTGGGATTGGTTAGACTCCCATAAACATGCTGATTAGGTCTCCAACTCTTCTTCCTACCGGCTTCTGGAAGTTTCCATGGTCCTCTAGAACCAGGTGGAGGCGATAGAGTCTCAACCTGTTAAGCCATCCAGTTTGACCTGCATTAACCTGACCTTAATTACAGACTCACACATTTACCATGAGTCATACACATAAGACTTGCCTATTCTACTAGCACACTAGAGGGTGCTACACAGGAATATGCTTTCACCTCTATTTTGAGCGGCACCAAAAGCAATATAACAGGTCACTCCTTCATCTGTAGTTACTCCCCTGTTGATAATGCTCACTTATTGTAGCTGTATCTATAGAGCAGCAACATTGTCCTCTCCATAACATAGAAGGGAGGTGTTTTGAAGTTCACAGAAGACAGGTAGATAGGCTGAAAATGTTATTTGGAATTTCAGATCAGTACACAGGCAATTACAAGGATACTGGATTTCTGACAAGATCCACGGGTATTTTTTATACCTGCATAACCACTTGCTTCCCGCCCACACGCCCACATTTTATTGCGGGTAGGTGGCTCATACAAGTACAGTCACAAACCTGTACTTCAGCAGTGTCTTCTGGGGCAAGGGCATGCGCATGCCTTTCCATGGCCGGCTTCTGCTGTAATTGGACACAGCAGGATTTTGTCAGCAGGTGTCAGCCACTGATTCATGGCTGATCAGCTGTGTCCAATCACAGCCCAGAGCCCTGTGTTGACAAACCACACAGGGCTCTGTACAGTCCCACTAGTCACTGATCACTGCTATTACAAATATTAAAAAATAATAAAAATTAAAATCCTAGTATATATGCCATAGTTTGTAGACGCTATAACTTTCACATAAACCAGTCAATATACACTTTTTGGGATTTTTTTTTCTCCAAAAACATGTAGCAGAATACATTTTGGCCTAAATTCATGAAGAAATTAGATATTTCTTATTGGACACATTTTATAGCAGAAAGTAAAACAATTTAATTTTTTTCAAAATTTTTGGTCTTTTAAAAAAAAACAGTGGTGATAAAATACCGCCAAAAGAAAGCTCTGCGTGAAAAAAAATTATAGCAGTTTCATTTGGTTAAAGTGTTGCATGACCACACAATTACCAGTCAAAGTAGTGCAGTGCTAAATAGCAAAAAATGGCCTGGTCATGAAGGGAGTAAAAACTTTCCGGAGTTAAAGTGGTTAAAATGTACTTGACCTGAAAAAAAGAAATGAATGCAGCCAGAATATCTTGGGACTAGTAAACTACAATATTACATTTTTGATCTTCGATTTAAATAGTTAGCAGTTACACTTTTAACAAACCCATTTCAGTCATTCCGTCCTCAGTTCTGATATATTCAGCGTCTTCACAGCGCCTAATGGGTTAACCGTGCTTCCAAGACATGCTGACAAATTCTTTGAATAATGTGTGACTTGTTCTACTGTGTTCTTCTACACGAGGATTCTCTTCCACTTCAGTGCCCAGGCCCCATCTGCATGTCTGTCTGATGACTGTGCTGTGTTTCATGCTTTGTGTCAGTATCTCTCCGTCTCGCAGCATCTTCCAGCTTGCACATTCATTCGAGATGTTTACACTCGTCAAGGAATCAAATAATGTTGTTTTATGCTTGATAATACAACATTCTACTGGAGTGTGGAAGGAAAGGGCATCGAGGAGTTCTGTTAACCCTGCAGGACGTTTTCTGGGGAGGCGGTAGGGAAATGGCCTATCAGTCATGAACATGTAGTAAGGACAGTGATAAAAAGAGTACCTGTCTATATGTCCCATGGGACTTGTTCTATGTCTGTAAGTGGACCTAAACTGAAAAAAATATGTAGGCTGCCATCAGCGGTGTATTTACCATGATAAAAACAAGGCGTTTGCCTAGAGCACCAATTTTTAGGGGGGGGGGGGTGGTACCGCCACCCGGAAGAAGGGACCTGGTGAACAGCGGCGGACTGAGTCATGCAGGGCCGCCATCAGAGGGGTACCACCGGTACTTTTGTAGGTGGCCCAGACATCAGGCGGATCGGTGTGGTGGGGGAGGGTAGTTGCAGAACAATGCCCTGTGTATCACTCCCTCCAGCAGCTGAAAGCCTGTTTCTCCCCCTCTCCCACCCACCAGCTTTCTGCTGCTGGAGGAAGATACATACCTGGCCGAATCTAGGGGGTGCCCTGGTGTTCCTGAGTGGCTGCTGAGCTCCTTCCCCCACCTGCACTCAGAGCCAGGACACGGTGACAGCCTGGAGCAGGGAGAGGAGAAGTAGTGGAGAGGAAAGAGCCCGGAGGAGGTGAGCTGTGTTGTGTTCTCTGGGCTTTCCCTCTGGTCATCCACGCAGCATATGAGCATGGATGACAGGAGGGAAAGTCCAGAGAACACAACTCACCTCCCATCTCTTTCCTGTTCACCTTTTCTAGGAAGTGTAATGGGGAATTTGGGGGGGGTGGTGTTATTTGCTAGGAGGAATGGGGGGAATAGAGAGAGAGGAAGGGAGGGAAAGAGAGGGGGGGAGGGAGGGAGAGAGGAAGAGAGAGAGGAGGGAGGGAGAGAGAGAGAGAGGGAGTGAGAGAGAGACAGAGAGAGAGAGAGAGGCAGGGACAGAGGTTGGGAGGGAGAGGGAGGGAGGGGGGAGAGAGAGAGTGGGGGGGAGGGGGAGAGAGGGAGCAGGAGATAGAGGGATATATATATATATATATATAGTTGTATATACATACACACACTTATTGAACTCTCTCGCTCTCTCATTGGGGGGAGGGACACACAATTTTTGTGTTGCCTAGGGCAGCACAAAACCTAAATACACCACTGACCGTCATTGCTGATCTCTTCTTTTGTAAATGCTAGTTGCTTGGCTGTCATATTTATCTAATTTTTTTCACCTTGAACAAGAGGTGAGTGAGGTTGAGAGGGCTCCCTAGCATTCAGATTGCTGAACCAGTTCCTGGTCCTAAGGTGGTTTACAGTTTTTCAGGAACAGAAACCACTCACCTGCATCAATTTTAAAGTACAGACACTTTACGGGTTCCACTTCTCAGGCCATTGGCTTTTCTCCAACTCCTTTACTAAACAGTTTTTCTCAACAAGTTACAAGAACAAACTCCACAATACAGTCCATATGGATGGTACCTTGGCATTCCAAGTCATTGGTCGTATAAAGTTTCTGGAAGGGGTATTTTTAAAGCCTAACTTTGGAAGTCACAGTTCATTGCATTTTGATCCCAGTAGTGGGTGTCATAATGGGATGTGGCAGGGTTCTTAATATACCATACCATGGCTACTGCCATTGTACAAAGGCCTCAATTCCTGATAAGATGATTTCCCCGAGGAGGTATGCTACACCACTACACCTTCCTTCTTCTCAACATCAACTTACATGTATATATGACTCACCATCATTCCCCACCAAATAGGCTACACAAGTATGCCTAACCTAGGCTGCCAAACAACACAAAAAGGACAATAACTTTTTGTTACAAGTACACAGACTAGTAGTCCTGACTATATGCTGTATGCTTGTGTAGTGCAAACCCCTAATGGGTCACGCTGATTTTTGTTCCAGGTTCTCTTCCCTGTCTGGGTTCCCAAGCAGCCAGGCACACAACCCATGAACAGTCTCACTCACAATAACCAGGCATTGGATGTCTTTTTATGATTTATTGCTGGTTAAACTTGGATGGGGTGCAGGGAAGCATTGGGACACTCCAGAATTTAGTGCACAAAGTATTTGGAGGACACTCTCTATTCTGTCTGCTCTGTTCAGGGACACCCCCTTTGTAGAGACTACTGTACAACCACCAGCACTTCTGGGAGTCCCAGTCCAACAGATCCCACTTTAGCAACACTGCCACAGTCACTAGGGTCCCACTTCCAAGCCTCTGCTCACTGTGTTTCCAGATACTTGGATACATCCTTTCCAATATTGGGTAGACACTGTATAGTGAATCTCCAGGCTGGATCCTCAGTGCACCCCCTTTACTTGGCTCAAAACTACGTCCAGGAAGAATACATCACCAGCTCCCACTGAACTTGGACATCAATGAACTCTCTGCAATAGGCTCCCCAGCTCCCACTGGGCTGGGACTTCATTGAACTCTTTGCAACAGGCCCCCCAGCTCCCCTTGAGCTGGGACCTTGGTCAGCTATCTGCAGGCAGTAGCCCTTCAGGCTGAGATCTCTACCTCCAGGGCAAGAAGCCTGCCATTCCAGGCCTCTGACTATACATGTGCAATTCATTTTGTTACAAATTGAAATTCAAACAAAATTTTCATTATTTAGAGATTCAGATGCATCCGAATTTCCGAATCACAATAGAAATGAATTTCAATTAATCCAAAGTAAATTATAATGAAATTAATTATCCAAATTCGAAAATAAATTTGAAAATTAATTGGAATTCCAAAATGAATTTGAATTTGAATATTAATTTAAGTTCCAAAATGAATTTGAATTTGAAATGGAAACGTATTGCAATAAATATAGTAAATATGCAACAAATATAGCCATTTTCTGAAATTTGAATCGATTTGAAAGTAACAAATATACAAAATGGATCTAAATACAAAACAAATTCTGAAAATCATTCTACCATAATGAATATTACGAAACAAAATTATTAACTTAACCGCTTGCTAAATCATGCAAATATAGCACTGCTATTGGCTCCTGTGGATGTCAATTGTCGGCGAAGCTGAGAGGGGAGAGATCTGTGTGTAAACAACACAGATCTCCCTATTGTCAGCATGGACATGCTGCTTTTTGTCTCTCTGCACAGCAGAGGATAGAAAGCAGCAGGTCTCCTTAAAAACAGCACACAGTACACAATAAAAACACTCCCTAACACACAGTTAACCCTATGATTGCCCCAGATGTTAACCCCTTCCTACCCAGTGTCATTAGTACAGTATCAGTGATTTTTATTAGCACTGATCACTGTATTAGTGTCACTGGAGATGTCAGTGGCAGTTAGTCAGTTTCCACCCAGTGTCACTACTAGTATAAAATAAATAAATAAATAAAAATCCCAGTATATATACTGCCATTTGGAGACGCTATAACTTTCACGTAAACCAATTAATATACATTTATTTATAGCAAAAAGTAAACATTTTTCTTTATTTCAAAATTGTCAGTCTTTTTTTGTTTATAGCGCAAAAGATAAAAAACGCAGAGGTGATAAAATACCACCAAAAGAAAGCTCTATTTGTGGGGAAAAAAATGACATAAATTTAATTTATGTACAGCGTTGCATGACCACGCAATTGTCAGTTACAGTAATGCAGTGCTGTATTGTAAAAAATGGTCTGGTCAGGAAGGGGGTTAAATCTTCCAGAGGGCAAGTGGTTAAAGAACAAATTTGAAATGAAACAAATTTCTCCATTGTGCACATTTCTACCTCAGACTATTTATGGGCTCTCTCCACCTTCTGAAATTCTGAAGGACCCTCTGCACACTGGTATATACCCTTTCAAGCAAACTATGCAACAAATAGGGATATTTGGTTCACACATATTGCAATACATGTTTAAGCTGGCCAACTGCTGGCCAACTGCGTCAAAGTAATCCCTCTATGGCCAGTCCTACTCTGCCCTGCCTACACAAGTGCTACTGTGGACACAATGCTAGCATAGGGGAAAAGACACAATGGGGACACCTTCTGGGCACACCTCCCCAGGGTCTGCCTCTTTCAGCCCATTACATTCTAGAACCTACTAGACAAGGATAAATAGTATGAGACCTAGAACAGCCAAATAATCACACACTGCTCCGATGTATACAAAGGAGCCAAAAAGACTAAATTCACCTGAACCTCTCTAGCAACCTATTCCAGGAGCGTGCTACACTTGCTACGGGTCCTTGACTCACAAATTGTTGAAGCCAGAGGTAGCCAAATGAGTGATGTAGTCTTATTGCCCCCACCATACAATTCACTTTTCTTGCTTCTTCCATCCCCCACACTATACATTCTCATTGACCCTATCTATCAACCGCCACTAGTCAAACTGTGCTTTTCCTCTCAATCTTCCACAATTGTGTTCATGGAAAGGCAGACTATCAGCTTCTGCCTCAAACAGATTTAATCTATTGCTATGGCAAAGACTGGAACCCCAATCTAGGACAGATATGGGGGTTTTGTGGCAAATATGTAGTGGTACCCCCAAGGTGGACAGAAAGTAAATTTTTGACTTTAGGTCTGCTTTTATTTAATAAGTGATTTTTTTTTTTTTTTTTTTAGGGAAACCTATTTACTTATTTCACACTGTTGTGTATAGGTGTAACATATATTATAAAATAGAAAAAACACACAATATATTCCCTTCCATTATAGTGCTGATAGATTGACATTATGTAACTGGAACAGCCACAGTATCCCTATACACTAGATAAAATATGAGGCCAAAACTCTTGATGAAAAGACGTAGAAATCCCCTTCTTTGTAAAAGGAGAAGGTTTATAATGCCTTCCTACTTAAAAGGAAACCTATATTGAAGGATATATGTAGGCTGCCACTAACCTCCTTGAGAACATCAGATCCACATGCTTCTAGTGGGATAGTGACTAAGAAGCCGCTGAAGTCATTGAATCACTAACGCAACCATGGAGAGATCAGCCCCAGCAGTCTCTGTATTTCCTTGTGTACAGGTTTCATTTAAGTGGTTATTATTGTAGAATGAAGTAACTATCTGAGTAGGGTCAATTTAAAATAATTACATTCTCCTGTTCCGAACTTATTAAAGAATAATTGTACTGTTATATATCTATCCTTCAAAGCTTAACTCCAGCCATACCTCCAGTGTTGTACGGTTGCTCAGACTCCTCTCCTGCACTGAAATAGCTTACTCTGATTTCATCGCACACTGTGAGCTTCTCACTGTCTGTGTTAGAAGCTGCTGCAAATCAGATAGAGCCAGGGGCGGACTGACAACTCATGGGGCCCCCGGGCAATAGGGGATCATGGGGCCCCTGTGTCCTTGTCCAAACTCAAAAAAGCCTAAGAAAAAGGTACCAGGGGCATCTCATGGGGCCCCCTACTAACCCCGGGCCCTCGGGCAGTGCCCGAGTTTCCAAATGGTCAGTCCGCCCCTGGATAGAGCCTGTCTCATTCCCTGGCTAGAGGACATTCAGTATCATCTAGCTCAGGGGCCTACAAATTTTTTAAACAAAGGGCCAGTTTACTGTCCTTCAGGCTTTATGGGAATTGGACTGTGGCCAGTGGGTGTAGAAAATGGCCCGTTATTGGGTTTAACAGGAGGAATAGTGCCCCATTGTTGGTTTTAGCAGGAGGAATAGTGCCCCAAGGTTGGTATCAATGGGAGGAATAGTGCCTCTTCAGCGGTGTCAGTGGGAGGAATGGTGCCCCATTATAGGTTTCAGTGGGAGGAATGGTGCCTCATCATTGGTGTCAACTGGAGAAATAGTGTCCCAAGGGCCAGATAGAGGAAAGCAAAGGGCCGCATCTGGCCCCTAGCCACAGTTTGGAGACCACTGGTCTAGCTCATTCCTCCCCAACTGTCCCTAGTCTGCCCTTTTTCATTCATTGGATTTTAGTTCTTTCCATCATGGAGGCTCAGCATCACATAGACACTGAGGCAGGGTGCAGTGGTGTTTTCAACACCCTGCTGTCTCTTCCGACTAACCATGACATGCCTGAAATGCATAGAGAAGCATAGATACCCAGTGATGACATAATTGGATCTAAAATCAGGGGTATAATGAAACCAAATGTTTTATTTAAAAATTTCATTAGCATTTTAATGAGGGAGGATGGAAGGTTCCAAGGAAGGCAAGATATAAGCAGATAAAACTTCAGATGTAACCCCCCTTCCCCTATAACCCTCCAAAGATATTTTACCTGTCTATGCTTCTGCCATATCCATACTGTGTAGCCTACATTTCTTCTACATAAAGGTATATGAGATTTCGGACTTTTTAGGTGCTACTTAAAAATTCAAGCTTCATTGTAATAAACTGGGGACCACACTGATGATGTCACTTCCAACTTTGTTCAGCCACAAACAGTCTGCAGCAAATCCCCACCCAGGAACCGCTTTTCATTGACATGTTTCACTCTGATGGGCTTCATTGTAGGAATTGTCTTACATCGTATAAATCTTTACATGTATCTTTCAGAAGTTCCTGTGAAAGCAGTGTAATAGTAATGTTAAATACGTCAAACCTTGCCTTCATTGCATCAAAATATACCAGGAACCGGGAAATAGAAACAAACTGCAGTTCAGCAACACATACACTATATTGCCAAAAGTATTGGGTCAGCCCTCCAAATCAATGGATTTAGGTGTTCCAATCACCTCCATGGCCACAGGTGTATAAAATCAAGCACCTAGGCATGCAGACTGCTTCTGCAAACATTGGTGAAAGAATGGGTCGCTCTCAGGAGCTCAGTGAATTCAAGCGTGGTATCGTGATATTGCACCTGTGCAATAAGTCCATTGTGAAATTTCCTTGCTACTAAATATTCCACGGTCAACCAGGGGCGGACTGACAACTCATGGGACCCCCGGGCAATAGGGGATCATGGGGCCCCTGTGTCTTTGTCCAAACTCAAAAAAGCCTATGAAAAAGGTACCAGGGGCATTTCATGGGGCCTCCTACTGACCCCGGGCCCTCAGGCAGTGCCCGAGTTTCCAAATGGGTAGTCCGCCCTTGCGGTCAACTGTTAGTGGTATTATAACAAGATGGAAGCAACTGGAAAAAACAGCAACTCAGCCACAAAGTGGTAGGCCACGTAAAATGACAGAGCGGGGTCAGCGCACAGTGTGCAGAAGTCACCAACTGTCTGCAGAGTCAGTAACTAAATACCTCCAAACTTCATGTGGCCTTCAGATTAGCACAACAACAGTGCGTAGAGAGCTTCATGGAATGGGTTTCCATAGCCGAGCAGCTGCATCCAAGCCGCACATCACCAAGTGCAATGCAAAGTGTCGGATGCAGTGGTGTAAAGCATGCCGCCACTGGACTCTAAAGCAGTGGAGACGTGAAGTGGAGTGATGAATCACGCTTCTCTGTCTTGCAATCCAATGGACGTGTCTGGGTTTGGCAGTTGCCAGGAGAATGGTACTTGCCTGGCTGCAGTGTTCCAAGTGTACAGTTTGGTGGAGGGGGGATTATGATGTGTTGTTGTTTTTTAGGGGTTGGGCTTGACCCCTTATTTCCAGTGACAGAAACTCTTAAGGCGTCAGCATGCCAAGACATTTTGGCCAATTTCATGCCCCCAACTTTGTGGGAACAGTTTGCAGATGTCCTCTTCCTATTCCAACATGACTGCGCACCAGTGCACAAAGCAAGGTCCATAAAGACATGGATGAGCGAGTTTGAGGTGGAGGAACTTGACTGGCCTGCACAGAGTCCTGACCTCAACCCTATAGAACACCTTTAGGATGAATTAGAGCGGGGACTGTGAGCCAGGCCTTCTCATCTGACATCAGTGCCTGACCTCACAAATGCGCTTCTGGAAGAATGGTCAAACATTCCCATAGACACACTCCTAAACCTTGTGGACAGCCTTCCCAGAAAAGCTGAAGCTGTTATAGCTGCAAAGGGTGGGGCCAACTCAATATTGAACCCTACGGACTAAGACTGGGATGCCATTAAAGTTCGTGTTCATGTAAAGGCAGGTGTCCCAATACTTTTGGCAATATAGTGTATCTGTAATTAGCTGAGTAGAGGGTGCTCTTGGGGCAATATACGAGGTGTGACAAATTCATTCCAGAAATGTACTGTAAAAAAAAGTTTGCTTAACTATACACTAGCGGCTGTTGCCACCTTCCAAAAAGTCCCCGTGTGAAGCACCGCACTTTTTCTAGACGACTGTGCCACTGCTGAAAACACTCCTGGAAATCGTTTTCCAGAATGCTGTGCAGTATCTTTGTCACAGCAAACTGAATGTCCAGAATGTCATCAAATCTGTGTCCTTTTAAGGCATTTTTTAATTTTGAAAACAGTCAACAATCACAGGGTGCTAAGTAAAGGGAATTAGGTGGTTGGTCAAGTTTCGGAATGGATTTCAAGGCCAGGAACTCACAAACACTTGGAGAATCCATTTGTCAGTAAAAATACAAAAATATTCACCACCATAAAGCAGCAAGCACAAACTTGTTTGATAACAAATACAAAATAGAAAATAATCTGATGCAGTGCTTAAGAGGTATTAATAAAATCCATATATAAAATCTATAAATGAGAGAAAATAAATGCCAAATCTTTGTCCAAAGGGTCAGATCCGAACACCAATTCTGTAAGATGTAACACACTGCACCTCCGGTGATAGAGCCAAGCAGCTTACCAGATAGATATGACCTTCAAATTATAGAGTGGTCAAGAAAGCCTGATATCTCCATGTAAAGCCTGGCTCCACATCAGTCACCATAAGCATCCTCCTAGAACCAATCATACACTATGGCCAGATACCGTCACTCCAGAGGCAGTTATGAAAAGAACACCTCATACTGTGCCGTGGCGGAGTGGAGCCAGCCCTGTGAAAGGTGTGAAGACGACCACCAACCCATTAAGCTATCAGGAAGGACAGTGTGAGTACTTTTACACCCCCTGGACCACATAAGGAGAGAGGGCAGTCAGGTGAAAAATCCAACTAGCTTCTCATCTGGGGCTGCTGTGTGAAAATGGAAGCTTCTGGGCCTCCTTGACCAGGGATACCCTCAGTGTAGAAATGCTCTTAAAGGAGAGACTATTTTTGTCCACATCTGTACATAGAGGCTAAGGAGATTTGTCCTCAAATTTGCAGTTTCCTTGGGCATCCCATACACCCCTCAACCCCATACAAGTTCTAAACCCCTTTAATAAAATCACAAAACCAAGCTCAAGGACTGTTTACGGACTCTGAATGCAAGGTGTGGAAGAAAATGTGTGGTGTCTGGCTGTGCAGAGCTGTAGGGGGACCCAAAACGCAGCAACTTCTAAGGGGGTAGTGCTACATGTGGGGGCTCATAATTCCGAGATGTCCCTATAGCAATCTGCATGGCCATTGCCACTAGCATCCAATGAGCCAGTAAATTGCTGTTTGCAGTGTAAAGTGTCACAGACCCAGGCGGGAAAGTAGAGTTGTGCTGTACTGCTGAAATTGTGACTGCTGCTGTGATTTAAGTACCGTTTTAAATGCTGTCACCCGCGGTAGCCATGCTGGGCCCATCCAAAAGTCTTCCTGCTGCTCTACAGGTGGCTGGTGTAAGAGCCTGTGTTTATGATTCACCTGCTAATGCAAGTTGTTATCCTGTTTGCTGTTGCCTGGAGTAACTGGAATGGCTCACCAGTCTTGCTGCTCTACAGATGGCTACCACACAAGACTCTGATCGCTATGTATCTGCTTACTACAGTGGAGTTTATGTCACCCACCGTCACCCATAGCAACCATGGTGAGCTACGGTGCCTCTTTAGGCTACAAATACTCTGTGACCTACCAGCGGCTGAGGCCTATGTTCTCCTGCTACCATTAAAACCTGCAAAAGTTAGTGCCTGCCACGTGTTCCTGTTTGTCATTGTCCGGAGCAACCGGAGTGGCCTACTTATCTGTGGATTATAAGTGGCTGGACCCAGTGACTCTGTGTTCATGTGCTTTATCATTTGCAGCAAAGAGTGTGCCCTGTTCCTGGCTGTTGCCCATAGCAACCATTGCGGGCCATCGCTACTACAAACACCCAGTCACCCAACAATGGCTGGGGCCGAATGTTCTGCACCCGTCAGTGAACTGTCTTTGTGTTACTGCCTGCATTCAGTGCCATACAAGCTTGAAAACCAGTCAGCATGCTCCCGCTTGACGAAGCAGTGGTTAACACAAACACGGAAAAAAATCCTGCATAACAGTCTCGCTGGCGCCAAAATGCCCAAAAGAGTGTGTGGCCACACCCTCAAGACCACCCAGTACACCTAGCATGCCAAGAGTGAGACAGAGAGGAGAAAGATGGAGGGTGTGCTGCAAGTCTACCCAAAAGTTTGCTGGCAGGAACCCACTCTAGTGGACACCAGAGTCCGCCTGGAGCACAGCGGAGGCTTTTCTCTGGGACTGATCAAAGGAGCTGAGAGGTTATATCTAATTTGCCCTGAGTGTAGAAGGCTGACTGCCTTGACCGGTGCTTGGATCAAGTGTAGGCACTGTGGAGAGCTGCAAACAAGCTGATGCCCAGTGACCTGGTGCCCTGCATTTACACAGTAGATCTGCATGGTAGATTTACATGTTGTAGTTAGTTAGACATAGGACTATGTTGCCTGGCTGTGCAGAGCTGTAGGGGGACCCAAAAATCAGCAACACCTAAGGGGGTAGTGCTACCCAAGTAACAATGTTGGTTGACCATTCTTGCGTCATTGTGGACATCTTCCCGCCCCTTGTTAAACTGCTTATGCCATTCAAAAACATTTGATTTTGTCATGGAATTTTCACCATAAGCTGTTGTAACAGAGCTAAAGTTTCACTCATACTTTTGCCAACTTTCATTCAAAATTTGATGTTAATCTGCTGCCCCAGATTCCATGCCAACAGAGTGACACACACACACGCATTATTTCTTCTACTACTCTGTAAAGACTGAGTCAACTGGTCTGTGACCCAGGCACATGCAAGTTAGAAAATGTCAGAATATGCTCAATTGCAAAAGGCTATTACCACCATAGTGCTACACCGCGGGCATTCTGGGAATTGGATTGTCACACCTCAAATATGAAAGATATTGTTTAGGATTGAACAGTCAGACAATTGCAACTCAATGTTCTGATGTGTATTGTATATGCATTTTTTTAATGTTTTCTATATGATAAATTAAAGCAATATTTTAAGCTTTTATACATGAAGTGTGAATCTGTTTTTAAGTAGCACTTGCAAAGTCTCAATGCCCATATACCTTTGTTTAATTGTCTGCCCCTGTATAAAACATATATAATTTAAGGCCAGTTTAAAATGAAGTATAGACTATACTTCATGGCAGTGCATATTTTAATTTTCCTCCCCTTCTACTTTCCATGTGCGAGTGGTATTATTTACATGACCAGCGAATGAGTTAAAATGATTTGAAGAAACAAATCTGCAACATATAAATGAATTAGCATGTAAATGAGGACACTTGCCATACACAGTTTAATATAGCCTGAAGCTGTAAATAATTCTCGGGATGGGATCAGAATGAAAACAATACCATTTTGGTCCTGGAGCTGCCATCTTTCTCTGCTTATGTTTACATTACAGCTAGGAAAAGGATTCTCTATTAGCTAAAATTCATAGCTGCAAATTATACACTAAAATGTACTTTTTCAGTCCTGGTTTGAAAATGCAGATAGCAGAACTCTAGGCAAATATTAAAGAAAAAAGTCTTAATCCAGTTATGTGTTTATTTAAAAAAAAGGATGTAATTTTTAAATATAATTGTGCGGACCCTGCCCTATGCTGTTGTGTCCCTAATTAAATTTACTGTGTTTGTTGCTAGGCTTTGATCAGCCTCAGCATCTTTTTACCTTTCTATAGGCTCTCCAGGTCTTCCTTAAGCACAGTGGATTGATTCCATCTCCCTGCCATTGTGAAGGAGATTCTCCTAAAAAGAGTGGTAAGAACAATCACTGAGTTATGAATATGATCCAACCAATCCCTGCCTGAAGTCTTTGTTTTCAAACTGGGGCCCCTTTACTGGTAAAGGAGCTACCAGATTCTGATAAACTCTCCATTCAAAGACCCTCACAACCATTGGGCCACACAGGGACATGGTGCTTTGCCAGGGGAGACCCCCTCACCATGTTGAGGGCATGTGTTCTATCATTGAGGAGGGGGGACCACATGCTGGTAAGCTTCCCTTTTCTGGCCTACCAGGCTGTATGCAAGATAAGGATCTGATATGGATTTGTGTGTGTGGGAAGGGGGGCTCTCATGCTTTTTTTCTTCCACCTTAAAATTCTTGCTAAAAATTTTTTTTTTTGGGGGGGACCTGATGCCTATTTGTTTTTATTCATGTCCTGCTTAAAAGTCCTATCATTGAGCTAGTGATGCCCCAGTGACATCGATGACCAGATATGGTCATGTCTATATATTGTCAATGGCATTACCCATGATACCCCACCCCCTTGCATATAACAGCTGTCATGCTCCAGACATGGACATATCTCGGCAGCAGTGTTTTTTTCTTACTGTTGGACTCCGTGATTGATGTGGATCTACATCACTGGACAACGTGACTGAAGATGGATTTACAATGAGGGACTTTTTGGGGATTTTTATTCTTTTAATACAGGACTTGTCAAAAATGTGGGTGTCTATTTCTTTTTTTAACGTCAAATGGAGTGCTTTATTAACCAAACGTACAATACAGTAGATATACAAAGAACAACATGGTACAACGTGAAACACAATCTTCAGAGAAGAGGAAACATAGAAAGCGATGAACAAAGACTGTTCATCCATGTAGTACAACACTGAAATGAGAAAACCAGGTACAGATAATCCAAACAAACAGAATATAGACACCAGTACAACAGACCACCAGCAATTCCAAACCTCCTGCATAAATAAAAAGTGGACTAATGAAAAGAGAAGAGAAAAAAAATGGGGGGGGGGGGAGGAGAAGAAGAAGGGAAGGGAGGGGATGGGGGAGGGAAGGAGAAGGTAAGGATGGGGTGTCTATTTCTAGTTTACATTTCTGTACATCACAGAGATGTGCCCCTTCACCATAAGGATTAGGGCACCCCCCAGGCATGTTATTTAAAGGAATTGGGCATTTTTAACATTCAGTTTTAGGCATTTAAAAATCACTGCTCTTGGCCAAATGGAAATTTTTATTATCTTTGTGCATTGGTACATGCCCTCTCCTGACACTTTATTATGTACACCTGTTCAATTGCTTGGTAACACAAATTGCTAATCAGCCAATCACATGGCAGCAACTCAATGTATTTAGGCAAGTAGACCTGGTGAAGATAACTTGCTGAAGTTCAAAGCATCAGAATGGTTTAAGTGATTTTGATTGTGGCATGGTTGTTGGTGCCAGACGGGCTGGTCTGAGTATTTCAAAAACTGATGATCTAGTGGGATTTCCATGCACAATCATCTCTATGGTTTACAGAGAATGGTCTGGCAAAGAGAAAATATCCAGTGAGCGGCGGTTGTGTGAACAAAAATACCTTGTTAATGTCAGATGTCAGAGGAGAACGGGCAGATTGACTGCTGCGACATTCAGATGGTAGGGTCAGAATTTGATGTAAAATTTGGCATGAAAGCTTGTGGTGATGGTGTAATGGTATGGGGGATATTTTCTTGTCACTAGCAAGGTGTACCTAATAAAGTGGCCGCCAAGTGTATTTCCCAGGGCAGTGCCCACCCCCATTCTAATTTTTTGACACCTTGTCTAATAGCCCAGAAAATGGGCATTTTTGATTTGACAGATTCGGTTCCCATTGATTTCAATGGGGTCTGAGATCAGTATCCAGACTTATTTAAAGTTTGCCGAATTCTGCTAGAACTGAGCCCAGGTCAGTTCAGCTCATCATTACTCGCTACCACTGCTTTGGTAGCTGGTCCAGAACAATGATGTGCACCATTATTGGAGCAAAGACTTGTAAACATGTCTACTTGCCCTGCACACGGGGGGTACCTTTCAAGCTTGTGTGTATGCTCATCAATGCCTGGGACCAGGTGGGGCTGCGGTCATGTGAAAGTCAACATGGTGGCAGTGCTCTGACTTATAGATGATTCGTACACTGTGTGCAGCTGTATGACATACATAGTTCCTCTATGAAGTATTCAGTCCTGTGTCACTTCACACTTTCGTTGCTGTATATTGCATTTAGGAGGGACGCTACTGAGCCTGTGCCCTCTCCACCCATCCAGCGTACCTCATTCCCAGTGACAGAATGGAATCCATGCACATAGCTCGGACCTCAAGCTTGCACTTAGCTAACTCCTTCTGTTCTCCCATACCATGCGGCTAGGTACACAGGTTCTCCGTTCTGCAAGTTCAGTCCCAGATACTTTTTGGGGAACTGACCGCTAGGAAGGGAGCCAAGACACCGACCCCCTCGATACCAGAGGACCTGTCGCCATGCCAGGTACCACGATTCATGACTGGCTGATACTTGCTTTCCATAGTCCTTGGTTACCTGTTCTCTTCAAATACACCTTCTGCCAAGTTAACTCGTTGTAGTGGCCTACCTTCTATACCCCATGCGTGCGTTACAGGCCCTGCTCTTCCAAACGCCAGAAACCATCATGTACCCCTTTAGAATAACTTCAGACCAGGCTTAGAACAGTTTAGAAATTTTAATGAAAACTTTTGTAGCAACGTAAATACAGGAGTAAGACAGTTCCAACCCTGACCGAGTTGTGGCTGCTCAGGTGTACCTGAAAAAGGTGAGAGTCCAGGACCATAACTGGTGTCCGCCAAAGCTTGTAGATCCCTCCGAAACTTGGTATCTTGAGGGACTACATGCCACAGCAGACCATGTGCAGGCTCTCTCTAGATCCGGCCTGCCCCCTGTATATATGTGAGCCAAAATGGAAGGAAGGACCCCCAAAAAAGCATCCCCATACTTAACCCCTTCCCAGCCTGGGCAAACCAACTAATTTGATTACACATAATTTCCCCCCCTGCAGACACCTGCCTACAAATATGGGGCCATAAATAGACTGGAGTAAATCAGCAGCACTGAGATATTTTAAAGGATGTAAAAAATAGATGAAAACAGTATAGTATAAAACATTGGCAGTTGTATCTCTTTCTATATATTTATGCATACGTGCTATTTCCATTCTTTAAAAGTAGAAACTTTGCTCATAGCAGCCAATCAGATTTCTTCTAGAGGACCAGTTTTGGAGAACCAGAGTAGAAAAAAAGTCTAGAATATATGAAGCTGTCACCCATATCAACCAATCAAAATTCATGTTTTAAACATAGAAACTAGTTTCCATGGGCAACTGCCACATTTTTGCATCCTTCGTTTTTAAGGTAGTCCTTTTTTTATTTATTTTTTTTACATAAATAGGGGACTAGTAAGATAACTACATCAGAAAACATAACCTACACTGTATCTATTGACAAGACACTCTCACAATTAATTAAGTCACTTGTAAAGGTATGAAAGGCTCATTACTGACGTTAAGGAAGCAATCGTCTTGACTAATGATCTGATACTGAATGTGTTTGCCAGCAATTAGAAGCTGGTAATAAACATACCTTGCGGATGATGTTCAAAACAGTTTGATAAACAGTGATAATACTTTGCTCTTTGTAGGGTGTACAGATAAAAGCTGTAATTAAAGCTTGCCATTGCCTTGTTTACCGATATGCTGTAACTGACAGGTTGCTGGGTCTTTATAACAAATATGGAAAAACGTACCTGAGCGTACATGTGCCAGCTGGGATTGACATCATACGCAAGTCAATTCCTAGAGCTTCCATTTCATTCTATCTAATGCCTTGAACTTCTAGTGCTCTGCTGTGGTGAGAGCTTATCTGCTTTCGCTTAAGGAAGTTTTAAATTCAATAAACCGTCATTCGTACCGTGCCAACCACAATTATTTTACAGAAGGAATTCCAGTTTCAATGATAATCTGCAGATCAGTAGTTTTTTGGCACTGGTTTATCTCGGTCTGTGACTGTTAGGATTTGTTGACTATGCTTCAGGCACTCAGTAAGGTAAGTACGTAAGGGTAAATTCAGTGTTAGGCATTAGCTTGTAGCCTCATTTTTTTTTTTTCCAAATCAGCACAAGGGACAGTTCTTGCATGCAATGAAAGTGTCTCTTGTGCTGGTGGCTGCTGTCTTAGTTGAAATCTTCCAGCCTGTGTCTCCTCCCTTCCCCATACCCCCAAGTGGTAATCTTCTGGTGCTGAGGGGGTTAATACAGCAGCTGGGAGCCAAGTGAGTGTGAGATAAAACAATTGACACTTTTTTCAATGCTCACTTACATGGGAAAACAAAACCTGTAAACAGCTCCGGTGGTCAGTGTGGTGTGCACGGACAAGTCACTCCAGTGTTGGTAGACCACAGGGGCGGACTGACCATTTGGAAACTCGGGCATTGCCTGAGGGCCCAGGGTCAGTAGGGGGCCCTATGAGATGCCCCGGTACCTTTTTCATAGGCTTTTTTGAGTTTGGGCAAGGACACAGGGGCCCCATGATCCCCTATTGCCCAGGGGCCCCATGAGTTGTCAGTCCGCCCCTGGTAGTCCAATAGCAGCTGCAAGGCATAGGTGGAGACTCGCTCAAGGATGGATATCAGTGACGTCTATCCAGGTGGGCGAGCTGCAATGCATTTCTGAGGCCCCGCCTCCTTTATCAAGCTATTTGATAAAGGAGGCAAGGCCTTGGAAACTTGTTGCTGCCCGCCCACCTGTCATCCATTACTACCTGTCACAACACACTGTTAGCTGGAGGGAGTGATGGGAGAGACGCCACTGACATACATCCTTGAGTGGGTCTCCACCTATGCCTTGCAGCTGTTATCAGTCTATCCACACTGGAGTGACCTATGTGTGCACAATAAACTGACCACCGGAGCTGTTTACAGGTTTTTTCCCATGTAAGTGAGCAATGAATAAAGTACCAATTGTTTTATCTCATACTCACTTGGCACCATGCTCTGTTTCCTTTTGCATGATTTGAGGGATTCCCCAGATCCATTGGCAAGGAGCTGTCAGAGTTTGTGTGTCCCAGCCTTACTTTCCAGCCGCCTGTCCATCCAACGCTGTGCTTCTCACTGACTTATTGTTATCATTCTGTATTTCTTTCATTTTCACTGTTCTTTTAGAGCTCTGATATAGCTTGTTTTTGTAACAAGAGTGTTATGCTGGATCTGTCATAGGCACTTGTCAAGAGTGCTGACTATGCTCACCCCCCCCCCCCTTCTTTCCACTCCTCCATTCTTAGAAGCTGTACTATAGCTTCCAGCAATGAAAGTTAGTGTTATAGCAAGAGTTAGTGTAAGGTTTAGTGTTAGAGTTCCAGGGAGGGTTAATGTTAGAGTTACGCAGGGAGTTAGCTACATATGGTTAGATTTTTTTTGTTCAGACAGAGAGCTCAATGAAAAATAAAAGCTAACAGATTCTGCACAAGTGAGGTGAATGCAGGAACTCCTCCCCTCACTGGACCATTATATTCTGATAGCGGGAACTCTGCCCAAGTTGGCCGTTTGTCCTGCTCCTTACTGATAGGAGTGACTGCAGTGTCTCTCCTGTCAGAAGGAGCAGCTGCCAATAGCCACTTCTGCAGGGAGAACTCAGCTTTCTCCTCCCTCCAGCCTGCATGAGTAGCAAAAGAGCTGGTGCTGAGATTGAGAACTGTCCTCAAGTGGACAGTGTCCTTCTTCCTCTCTCCCCCTGTCATGTGAATTGTCACATGACCATAGAGAGGAAGGAGATGCTGTGAGTACCGATCTCCCAGTACAAGGGGGAATGGGGGGCAACAACTCGGGAGCATGGGGATACCTGATGTAAAGCGGGACTCTATTGGAGACACCTGATATAAAAGGGGACTCTATTGGAACACCTAATGTAAAGTGCAATTGTATTGGGAACACCTGATGTAAAGGGGGACTCTGTTAGGGACACCTGATCTAAATGGGGACTCTGTTGGGGACATCTGATGTAAAGGGGAACTCTACTGGAGCACCTGATGTAAAGGGGAACTCTACTGGGGGCACCTGATGTAAAGGGGGTCTCTACTGGTGACACTGATGTAAAGGGGACACTACTGGGGACACCTGATGTAAAGGGGGTCTCTATTGGTGACACTGATGTAAAGGGGGACACTACTGGGGACACCTGATATAAAGGGGGACACTACTGGGGACACCTGATGTAAAGGGGACTCTATTGTGGACAGCTGATGTCAAGGGGGACTCTATGGGAGACACCACCTGGTGGAGGGGGAGCAGATTACCATTTTTGCCCTGGGCAATGGATGACCTTGTCCTGGCACTGCTCCCCACAGTAGCTAAGTCTTCTAGATAGGCTGTATGGCTATTAGGCACTGACCGGCTTCCTGAGTGCCAATTCTGAAAGTGTATTGCCTATTACCTGGCTGTAGACCACTAGCACACCTACCTCTTTCTCATCAAGGGGGGCCTCTGGGAGCTCTAGAGGGACAGATGCTGAGAATCTTATCTGCCTTGAGTGTGTCCAAGAACTGGCCCCTCAGCCAGGCAAATAGGTTCATTCACACATTTCTCCAATAATCAGTCTAGGGGTGTTTTTTTATTTCTGGAGAATTAGGATAGGGATGAGGGAGATGAGTGGGATACTTCAAATTAAGATCTATGTACATTGAGGACTTTGTGTAATCTTCAGAACAAGCAATATTGGAGTCCTTGCTTGAAGCAAGCACTGGAATTCAGCTTAAATCAGTAGCAACAAGTAGTAGCAGTAACAGCAGTAACTTCTGTAGAGCTCCAGAGCCATGTCTCTTTAAGTAGTAGTGGGGCGACTGGCACAGCTCTTCCGAACATTAGCTGATATTCTCTTTGCTAAACCCGCAGCTGACTTCCTAGCACCGGAGGTGGTTAAACAGCACACATTCTCTAAGATCCTTAGGGATATATGTACTCACAAGGCCAAAGAGCAACTGGACGTCTTCCTCCGTGATACCAGACTAGATCTTTAGGAGACAGCCCCTCAGTCAGCATAGCAGAACCCAGGTCTCAGCAATTCAGGCCCTCAGGTAGCCCACCTGAGGCCTACAGCAGCAGCTGCTTGGGACATACCTCTCTACAGTCCCAGACTGGGCAGGACTTCCTCGCATTTTCACCTTTGTCCCGCGTTTCCAGTGTACAGGGGCTTTGTACCGCATTACTCTATTCTTTATATGCTAACTTCCAGCCAAGCAGGACCTGCAGCCTTGTGAACATCTAGCACAGCTAGGGATTGGCAGGCAAGCCAGTGCATGCAGCTGTCAACTCCAACCTGTGATGTCAAGGATGGGCGGAACCAATATGTGTTTCAGGGGCTCTGCCCCCTTTGTCAAGCAAGCACTGCATAGGCAAACAGCCGGAATTTATACATTGCTGGCCAGGGAAGATGGTGACAAGGGGCAGGATCAATTGGAACTGCTGCATGTGCACCAACAGCAGTGTATAATAAACCTGAATTATACACTGCTGTGGGTGCACATGCAGTAGTTCCAATTGGTCCTGCCCCTTGCCACCTTTTTCCCAGTTGGCACTGTATAAATGCTGGCTGTTTGTCTATGAACGGGTTGTGTTTTAAAGGGGTGGATCCCCTGACACGCATATCGGCCCTGCCCATCGCTGACATCACAGACTGCTGGATTCGGGAGACGCGTTACGGGAACTCCCTTCAGCTCTGAAGCAGGGAAAATGTCTCCTGAAACACGTCAGCCTACCTCATTAAGGGTCTCCCGTCACTTGGGACTGTCACCACTGACTCCTCTCTGTTTTAATCCCCATTGGTTTGTGAGTTTACACTTTTATGCATTTTAATAAACTCGTGTTTCACCAAAGTAATGCATGAAGAGAGTGCGCCCTGTTTTTGCTTTTCTTCACCACATCCTTTTCTTTATTTATCTTCCTTCTTTCTTTTGCATTAAAAAATTTTACGAATTCCAATGCATTTAAAATTTCTTGATGGTGTATTTGAGCAGTGAACATTTTTGTGATTGCCTCTCTTTATGGCACACTCAACAAACAACTGTTTACTGTATTAGGACTTTTCCCGAAACATCTTGAATAGGAACTGCACTCCAGATGAATTACTTCTGAAGGCAACCTGTTAAAAGGAGGCATCTGATGGATTATATGTGAAACCTCTCCCCCTTGCTCTAGCATTTCACCACGAATCAACAAGGAGCTGAATTGGATGATTGTGTGCATGGAGCTGGGAGAGGAAAGCTGATAACTTGTTACTCTTATCTGATCTTTTTTCATGCATCTGACACTGATAGATCTCCCGCTTCCGATACTCATCATGGTCAGTTTCAGGTTGTGCGCTAACCACATCTCCCAGGTGGGTGGGCTTGTTGATGAAGACGGATAGACTAAACACAAGTCCATTAAACTGTTAATACAGAAAATTACACATATACCTTAATCTGCACCTTGCTTGACACGTTTTAAACTGCATTAGAATGTAATGCAATTGCATTCTCAATATCAGGAACATCTTATCTACTCCACAAATTGAAATTATATCATATTCCTCATTTCTTAAATTAAAAAGCTAAAACCTTTTAGTTTGCTCTCATATGCTTGTGTAGAACTTAATCAGCAGCTGTAACAACATTATTTTTCAATATGGGCCATTTCTTCCCTCATTTATTTACCAGGGAGAACTTCCTGGTAGCGAGTTTGATTCAATTTGTGAGAGGATACATCAAGCACTTAAGGATTTTTGCAAGGATTGATTGATTATTTATCCTGTAATATTGCCTGAAGTGCTTTGATGGAGTTACATGTTCTGCTCTATTTGGATGGTGAATTAGCCTACTGGAAGAATGATGGGGGATGAAGGGATTCAAAATCAAACTACTTAAAGGGAAAAATTACACCGCAAACACAAGTCAAGTTAAAATGGTTTAATGTCTTAACACAAATTATTATTGAACATTGGAGTGCAAAATGAGTTAGTGGAGTTAGTGGGAACTTACATTACATGGATGGCTTTCTGAGCTATTTATTTCCTGCTGAGAAACTTTCTGTGACATCATCGGTCAACCATCTTGCAGCACTATGGCTGGAAAGTAAATCAGTCGTGCTTGTAAAATCTACAGTTTTGATTATGTACTGTAAATAGAATGCCCGTACCAAGTACATCTCAGCAGCTTTATGAGCACTCCATGAACCCCCGATACACTCTAACGACTTGTTCACACCACATGTTGTGGTTCATTGATGTGCATTTATTTTTGATTGTTCTTCTTTGAGCTTAAAGCAGAACTATACTGCATCTAAGCACCACGCTATTTAATTCATTTTTATTATTCAGAGAAAACACACCCATCCATCTATGTCTCTATGCTTTGTGTTGCTGAGAAATCACTTCGAAGAACACCCTCAAGCAGGGGCGGACTGACTATTTGGAAACTCGGGCACTGCCCGAGGGCCCGGGGTCAGTAGGGGGCCCCATGAGATGCCCCTGGTACCTTTCGTAGGCTTTTTTGGGTGTGGTTTGAGTGTGGGAGAGGACACAGGGGCCCCATGATCCCCTATTGCCCGGGGGCCCCATGAGTTGTCAGTCCGCCCCTGCCCTCAAGCA
Source organism: Staurois parvus (assembly GCF_062004578.1). Lineage (NCBI taxonomy): Eukaryota > Metazoa > Chordata > Amphibia > Anura > Ranidae > Staurois > Staurois parvus. The sequence goes on along the minus strand of NW_028317814.1, from coordinate 5,938,969 downwards.
TTTCTGGCCATGACCATCTTATGAAAGGGCAGTTTATTCATGTAGCATTTGCTTCCTGGCATCCAGACAGGAGGGAGTGCTTAGAGGAGAAAACCCCTCATCTCTTCAAGACTCCTGGGATTTATGACATCATTTTAATAGGCCTGGAAACATGGAAGCAACTAAAGACATGTAAAAAAAAAGTTTAAAACAAGTAAATATAACATATCCTATTTACTAATGCTAGCAGCAGAAGGATTAAGAATAATCGATTTTGATTGAGAGAGTAAAGTTCTGCTTTACGCATATTCGTTATTTTGCTTTTCATGTATTGCTTTGCATTGTAATGCATTGTGACACTAAAACGCTCTGCCGTTCTGAACTGACAGGCATGGTGATGTCACAGACTGCAAGCCCTGTCCAGCATCTGATGTACAATGGAGGAGCAGGGGCGGACTGACCATTTGGAAACTCGGGCACTGCCCGAGGGCCAGGGGTTAGTAGGGGGCCCCATGAGATGCCCCTGGTACCTTTTTCATAGGCTTTTTTAAGTTTGGGCAAGGACACAGGGGCCCCATGATCCCCTATTGTCCGGGGGCCCCATGAGTTGTCAGTCCGCCCCTGTGGAGGAGCGTTTTTTGCTGAGATGTTTGTGAGTACCTTTTCTATTCTTAAAAAAATCATGCGTTTTAACAATATTACTCTATGGCATTTTGCTTTGTTCCTTTCTATTATTCTTGAGATGAGTGGCATAGTTTATTAGATTGGTACATGAGTGGAGGAGATGTATATGGAGAGGAGCAGCAGATCTGGAGGGATCAAATTAATTGGTTAAAGCATGTAAGGAGTTGTCTGGTGTCCCAGGAACACGTTGCACGTTGACTATATTTCACAAGCTCTATAGATTGAATGGCCTCTGGGCCCTGATTGGACACTTGGGGTAGACTATCTATTTGTGTAAATTTTTCATTATTTTTCGTGATTTTCTTTATTCTTCTTTTTCCATTTTTTGATTATTTGTTCACAATTTTACATATTGTTTTCCTGATTAGGAATAGAGATTTATAATATGAATATAGAAAGTGGGTGATGTTTTGTTACATTCACTTTTATTGATACGTTTAAAAGAGATTGCGCACCTTTTTAAGTACTGAATGCAAGTGTACAATCCAAAAGCACCCGTTCCTGCGTTAAAAATGGCTGTGTGTATAAGTGGGTGCTGCAGCAACCATCGGCTGGAACCGAACAGAATCAGCAAGGCAACGTTTCGGAGTCTCACAGGACCCCTTCATCAGGGAATGGTCACATGCCTGATGACGGAGTACTGCGAGACTCCGAAAAGTTGCCTTGCTGTAACTATGTGATCCTTCATTAAAACTTTTGGACCCATATTGGTGATCCTCGGTGTGCTGGTGACATTTTCCCTTCCTTTTTAAGTACTATCTTGATTTTTTTCTGTATGCAGAGCTGTTTTGTGCTGCATTCTATTAGTACACAAAGTGCCTTAGATTACTAAATTTAAAATTAAACCGGAACTACCACAGCAGCCATTGTAGAGAAGGAATTTCATTATCCGAATTCATGTAAGCAAATACTCTTCAATAAAGAAGTGCTTTTATTGTACTGCCGCACTAAGGATATTTGTTTTTAACACACATGTTGGGAGCACAAAAGTTTCAAGAAGTCAGAATGGAGAGTCTTTTACCGAGGCGCGGAAATTGATAAGAAGGCACATATTCAATGTATAAAGGGTAAAGTGTATGACCTGAAGGGGAATGGTGGAACACTAGTGGTGGCATAATATTAAAGGTTGATGGTCACTGACATGTGGGATCAGTGGAGAAGACACTTATATCGATGTTATGCATGGAATTTGTGGAGGAGGGTAAGAGTATATATCATTAATGGTGATTGGTGAAGAGCACAATATTTGAAGTACGTTACATTTTGAGAGATTGAGCACATTTTATGCTTTGAGGACATAGTACACTATATTTGTTTTCCTTTATTGGGGAGCACAAGCAGAAAAGACAGAAGAAAAGTAGAAGAGTGGAGGATTTATTATATACAATGCTTGGTTATCAGAGGAAACTGGTGAGATTGTAAGCTCCCAGGATCAGGCCCTCCTAACCCTCTTGGATTGAACTGTATTGTCGCTGTACTGTCTCCCGTTATATTGTAAAGTGCTGAGCAAACTGTTGGTGCTATATAAATCCTGTATAATAATAATATACAATGCTTGGTTATCAGAGGAATCTGGTGAGAGCAAAAGAAGATTGAATGTCTTAAATGGATTTTGAGGATTAAATTGCACTGATTTGATAGTTACTCCAGAGCAGGGGCGGACTGACAACTCATGAGGCCCCCGGGCAATAGGGAATCATGGGGCCCCTGTGTCCTTGCCCAAACTTAAAAAAGCCTATGAAAAAGGTACCAGGGGCATCTCATGGGGTCCCCTTCTGACCCCGGGCCCTCAGTCAGTGCCCGAGTTTCCAAATGGTCAGTCCACCCCTGCTCCAGAGGTTGCTAGAGGTTCATGGGGGTTCATGGGGGCATCTCATGGGGCCCCCTACTGACCCTGGGCCCTCGGGCGGTGCCCGAATTTCCAAATGGTCTGGGTAGGGCAGTTTTTTTTTTAATTCCTGAACTTGTCCTATTAACTAGGTTTAACTTTAATGTTATCATATAGCTATTTCCATAATTAAATAATGATATCTGAATTGAGAAAAACTAGGTTGTCTTTCACAGCTGAATATATCACATGTATCCAGGCCGTATAACTCCTTATATTGCTTTGGATTAAGAAACCAATTAGAATTTAAAATTTTTTTTTTCCTTTAGTCCTCTACATGCTATCGCACCTTCCAAAGTGATGAGGATAAGTGTTTTCAGTTCAGTGCGGAACAGAACGTCTCTAGTTTGGAGTGCAGTATTTAGAGCTATTTTCTGTTTTGTGCTAGACAACAAATTCTCGCCCAGGCTGACTCTGCTTGCTACATCCACAGAAGGGTCTATTTAGTTTGGCGCTGCTCCAGAGAAGCTCAGGTAAATTGGTCTCTGCTTAGATCCGACCCAGAAACACTTTCACGTTAGCAGCACGCCTCCCCTGCTTTGAGACAACGCCGTCACGTGACCCATCACCTGACAAAACAGGATGACTCAGCCAGCAGCTGTCGGCTTCCTAAAATAATGACAAAAACAATTAGCAATCCAAGCAGTAGCCTCTTCTTAATTATCTCCTCCGAGTTTAATTAACTAGCTAAATTATCAGCAGTAATGTAGGCATTAATTATGTCAAATTACAGTGTAAAAATCACAGAGTGTGGAAAATGTCAATTCAGCTGTGTTCACCTGCCGGGATGAAATGCCAGAGACTGTGTATGTTTGTGTCTGGATGACAGTCATAACGGTGGAACAGAGGTGTTTGTGGATGCTGGAGTTTGCCGGTCTACCATACAATAGTATACATTGATAGTAAGCCATATCCATGGAACAGTTGGGAGGGGGGAACAGACACATTTTTGATTTAAAGCCACCTGGGATAAGCTTCATTTGTGCAGACTGGGGAGGGCTAGATTTTTTTTTTTTTGGCTCGGAGAATGCAAAGGAAAGGTACAGCAATCCCTAGACCAGATGGCGCGAATGCTGAATTATTAAATTATGAATATTAATACAAATCATACACGGAAGAGGTAATAATTTTGCTGCCCTGCAGAAATAATTAACATAATTTTGATAAATTATGGGATAACAGGATCTCAAAATTAAGGTAGATTTATCTTAATTAATAACTTGGACTAGATTCGGACAGTAAGATGTGGCGTCAGGGAACAGGGAGGAGGGCTATTTTAGGCGATGTGGATGTGTTGGAAGTCTTGTGTTGACCCTATCTGTGGTGGGCTGTAGGTTGCCTACTCCTAATGAAGTTTCGGCAAATTAAACAGATGATCACAGCTATTTACCACACTTGAATGGCAGAGTGGATAATTGTGGTAAATCAAAGGTTAGACTGAAGCTGCTTACTATTAGAACAGGAATGCTAAGTACGGGATTAATAATTAATTCTCAACATCTCACCTGTAGAGAGGTGATCATCTTTTAGAAACATTGTCTGACCACAGTAAAGTTGGCCATTTTCCTGGCAAAATTGTATTTTAGGATGCATCTTAGCCTCATAGGCATATTTGACATAATCATGGGACCTATGTTAATAGAAAAAGTATTACCCATAGCAACCATTCAGATTTTAGTTAGTTTTCTGGATCAATATAGAAAATTACATCTCATTGTTTAGGTATAGGCAAGGATTCCAGTATTTTTTTCCTTATGACTTTTATAAAGCTTTATAGAAATATTTGATCAAATATAGGAATGAGATTCAGGTTCACCACTACCATGGGTTCAAGGTGAATCCTGCCCATTGTGATCTTAGAAAATCCAGAATACCAAAGATTGCACATTCCAGTGTTAAAGGGAGAAAATTTATCAGGTGATCAGTAGAAGAGGGTAACAGTTTTTCAAGAGTATTTAATTTTGGGTGTATAAATCTACAGGGTCATGACCACAGTTAGGACACTTAGAAGATATACTGAGTGCAATAAGAAAGGATCTATGCGGGGAGTAGACGTGTGTTTTGTTATAATAACATAAAAAAATGCATCCACCTAATTCAAATGACATCACATGATGCAATAGTAGTTCGGGCCCATGAGGAAATAAAGTCAATTTTCAAATTTGTCCGATAGTTCGGATTCAACTAACATATGGATACAAACTTCATTTCATTTGTTAGTTCGGATGCACATAATATTGTCTAATCAGCTCATGCCATTTCTCTTGGTGGGTTGGACTAGCATCCAAAAATATTGAATCCTTCTTATTCAAATCGGTCTGATTCAATTCTATATCAAATATATAGCAATCTTCTGGAAAAATTGCTAAATTTTTCCAATCCATCTGGACCAAGGAACATATGAAAGGAATGTCGAAGGAACGTATGAATACATCTGAAATGAAACAAAATGAACATTTCAGACATGCGCATGTCTAGCAGGGAGACATATGCATGGTAATAAATTCTAAACATCATTCCCTGGTAAGTGGAGGCAGTTATTGTGCTCCATGCCCTATTGTTGCTGATAGTGTAGAAAAATGGTTGGTCCGTTTGGAGAAGTGCATGGATAGTCAATAAATAATCTGTAATGAGTATATGTCCAAGAGATGGCAAGAATTAGGCTTTCATAGTAGTTGGTCCAGAGGGTTAGTCCAGTTAAAAGGTGAAAGATTTCTGAGAACTGGCAAAAGAGTGGAGTGGCAGAAATGTGAAGCATTTGGAAGGGTCTTTGATACTGCCTCAAATGTAAGTGAAGCATGAGTGGAGGCACTGGTGAAAGAGTTCACCATAGAGAACCACTTAAGGGGCCAGTCCTGAAAGACTTTTCTTCTGGAGGCAGGGAGAAAACCAGAATTATTCACCAAAATTTGATTTGTCCCCATAGTTCTTACACAATCTATAGAACAAACCACTGAAATTATGTTCTCTATTCCTCTTTTTTTTTAACCTTTTGTCAGATTGCTGAAAATTATAGAGGCCACCGAATTCCTTCCAAGTATGTTGCCTCCAAAATTATACCCACTGCCACTTTAATACAACCTTTAACACAAAAAGCAGTACACCTACTGCAAAATAAGATTGTCATTAGTCACATAACAAATGGGGCCTAGCTCCTGTATATACTATCATAGTAACTTAGTATATAATCTTTTACTTTTAGATTGTTTCTGCTCCTCCAGCAACTCCCATGAATCAAATATACACTATATTGCCAAAAGTATTGGGACACCGCTCCAAATCATTGGATTCAGGTGTTTCAATCACCTACATGGCCACAGGTGTATAAAATCCATCACCTAGGCATGCAGACTGCTTCTACAAACATTTGTGAAAGAATGGGTCGCTCTCAGGAGCTCAGTGAAGTCAAGCGTGGTACCGTGATAGGTTGCCACCTGAGCGATAAATCCATCAGTGAAATTTCCTTGCTACTAAATATTCCACGATCAACTGTTAGTGGTATTATAACAAAGTAGAAGCAACTGGGAACAACAGCAACTCAGCCATGAAGTGGTAGGCCACATACAATTACAAAGACCTGCAAACTTCATACAAGCACAACAACAGTGCATAGGGAACTTCATGGAATGGGTTTCCATGGCCGAGAAGCTGCATCCAAGCCTTACATCACCAAGTGCAATGGGAATTGTCAGGTGCAGTGGTGTAAAGCATGGCACCACTGGACTCTAGAGCAGTTGAGACGTGTTCTCTAGAGTGATGAAACATGCTTCTCTGTCTGGCATTCCAATGAATGTGTCTGGATTTGGTGGTTGCCAGGAGAATGGCACTTGCCTGATTGCATTGTGCCAAGTGTAAAGTTTGGTGGAGGGGGAATTATGATGTTGGGTTATTTTTCAGGGGTTGGGCTTTGCCCCTTATTTGCAGTAAAGGGAACTCTTAAGGCATCAGCATACCAAGACATTTTGGACAATTTTATGCTCCCAACTTTGTGGGAACAGTTTGGGAATGGCCCGTTCCTGTTCCAACATGACTGCGCACAAGTGCTTAAAGCAAGGTCCATAAAGACATGGAGGAGTGAGTTTGGAGTGGAGGAACTTGACTAGCCTGCACAGAGTCCCTCAACCTGATAGAACACCTTTGGAATGAATTAGAGTGGAGACTGCGAGCCAGGCCTTCTCGTCTGACATCAGTACGCTTCTGGAAGAATGGTCAAACATTCCCATAGACACACTCCTAAACCTTGTGGACAGCCTTCCCAGAAGAGTTGAAGCTGTTATAGCTGCAAAGGGTGGGCCAACTCAGTAATGAACCCTACAGACTAAGACTAGGATGCCATTAAAATTCATGTGCATATAAAGGCCGGCATCCCAATCACTTTAAGCAATATAGTGTATAACCAATAGCCTCATAATTGGAGATGTGAGGGAAGAAAAATAAACCAAGTTATAGTTACAAAGAAAATGTCTTATCTTTATTTTTTCTATTAATCTTAATAACCAATTGTATCAAAAACACCAACACCAAAACATAACACATATTTGTTTAAAAATATTTAAAATTCTCTTAAAGCATACCAATATATTATGCTCTAATAATTAAGTTCTTAATTCTTTTTATTGTCCAATCCAACAAAACTCCATTATAGAGATAGTATAAATGCCTTCTGTCATATGCTCCAGTATAGAGGTGCATATTGCCCTTACAAAAAGCCTCGAATGCCATGAACTGAAAACCAAAAAACCAAACCAAAAACAAAAACAAAAATGTAATATATTGCAGCTTACCAATCTTTAGATGTGTTGGCTGCATCTGTTTTCTATTCTTAGGCTTTTCTCCCTACTTAATGATCTGGCCAACAACACACCTCCTGTATTAGTGTGCCCCTACTCTGGATGAAGGAGCACAGGGGACACCTTTGGACAGCAACATTGTTGGGGTGGGGGCAGGGGCGGACTGACAACTCAAGGGGCCCCCGGGCAATAGGGGATCATGGGGCCCCTGTGTCCTTGGCCAAACTCAAAAAAGCCTATGAAAAAGGTACCAGGGGCATCTCATAGGGCCCCCTACTGACCCGGGGTCCTCAGGCAGTGCCCGAGTTTCCAAATGGTCAGTCCGCCCCTGGGTGGGGGAGAGTTGTAGATGTACAAGTAGATTTTGATACACTAACAAAATGAAATTACATTCTAGCTCACACTTTATAAGCAGTTACAGCAAACAGTTTTTTCCCTTTTGGGTTGAAGGTTTTACATGCATACAAAAAACCTGATCATTGTAAGCACCCCTGCTAATGTTAAATTGTTTTTCTCATCTGTGTAACCGATACACTCTACTGGAGAACTTGTTATTCTTTTGAAAGAAAAAAAAAACAGACTTACTGGATGGATTGCAAGATAAAAATAAAATAACAAAAAACCCAGAGAAGAAAATGATTGTAGCCATTACATCTAAGAAATGGTAAGCTGCATTATAAAAAAAAAGTTTGTTTTTTGGTTTAATTTTAAAGTTGGATTGTTTCAGTAGCAAGGATAGTGTTTGAACAATATACAAAAACTTTGGGAACAGCACCATTTACACAACACTTGGTGTATAAAGTTTGTAGGGGTTTCGGGGATAAAAAAATGGTATCTTATCCTTACACCAAATGAATGTATTAAGGCCACTCCAATGGGGCCCGGCATATCTATTAGGTGCAATGCTGTGTTCTTTGTCTCTAGTAAATTTGGGTCTAGCCTTGCTCTTTATAATCGGCCTGCTGTTGGCCAGTTTTAAACTGCTATGTCATCTGCAGACTCATAAACTTTTCTCTAGTATATTTCAAAATATTACTGCTCTTTAAAAATGCTCCGCTGCTGGCCAGTTTTACTGCTTTTTATCAGCAGTCTCTTAAATTCTTAGCGATAGCTTCATAGAATTTGGCCAGCAGCAGGACAGTTTTGTATCAGCAAGAACAAGGAGAGCCACACAGAACTACTGGTGAATTTCCATCCGCCAATCAAAGAAGGCCTGTTACCGTTTAATGAAAAGCATGTTGCTAGTAAAACTCCCCAAAAAATAACTTTTTTCAAATTGAAATAAATCAGATTGGGGTGCTTCTGCTATGTGTAAGTCAAGCTAATTTTAGAAGAAAAAAAAATTGCTTCAATGACCAAATATGTGCAGCCAGGGTGCACTGTCACTGAGACTGTCTATTAACATCATACTATTCCATAATTCAGCTTACAGCTTTAAGGCATGTTAGATGAGAATTTGTGTATTTTCAATGCTAAAAGAGAATTCCAGGTTTCCTGCCACTGTAAATACTGTTTTGGGGTCAGCTTGGAACAAAATATTTGTATGCTGGAATGAACTGGTTGCTGCCTAGGTTGTAATATATTGTGGTAGCTTGTGCTACATACAGTAAATGGTGCTGGGTTCCAACAGCTATACAGAACACTTTCTCTCTACTGCCAGATATAGAGAGCGTTGGTTTTAGTGTATCTATGATATTTTGGAAAAATTTCTTGTATTTTTTTCAGTTAACACAAAGGTTCCTCTGATTGGTCGCAGTGGAGATCATAATTTCATATACTAGCCTCTCCACCTTGTCCAATTTAACCACTTCAAGTCTGGACACTTTCACCCACTTCCAGTTCAGGCCAATTTACTGCTTTCAGTGCTGTTGCACTTTGAGTGACAATTACTCAGTCATGCAACACTTTACCCATATGAAATTTTTATCGTTTCTGAGACAGATAAAGCTTTCTTTTGGTGGTATTTAATCACCACTGTTTTTTTTTGCTGCTATATGAATTAAAAAATACCAAACATTTTGAAAAACATTGTTTTTGTTACAAAAATTTAGCAAACAAATAATCTTTCTTTATACATTTAGGCCAGAATGTATTCTGCTAAATTTTTTGGGGTAAACAGAACCTAAAACAGCGTATATTATTAGGTCTGTGTGAAAGTTATAAAGTCTACAAACTATAGGATATACTGTATATATACTGTATATATATACTGTATAAATTGATCAGTTGAGACCCTAAAATGCTGGGCATTGGTATGGGGTATGGGCGGAGATCTGGACACTGGTATGGGGTGTGGCGGTGATCAGGGCACTGATATGGAGTAGGAATGGGATAGATGTTCGACTCTACCCCAGTTGCTAAACCATAAAATAAAATGCTGTACCACCCATCCATATGCTCAGCATCTAGCTTGGCTAATTTTCTAGCATTACAACTGCTGCCTTTCCCTCTGGTGGAGTCTGCCCCTTCTATGAATTTGTGGACTGTGCTGTACCACAGTGGCAGGTTCCGAAAAGACATTTCTTTTCACGTAAGGCCATTCCAGCTCTGTACCATCATATAGAAGGCAATGTTTTTGCTTCATTGGACAGGGCGGTCAGCAGCAAGGTCCACATTACTGCTGACATGTGGTCACCATTTGAGGAGGCTACAAGGATGGTGAACCGTGACAATGCATGCATCAGTGACGCTATCTGTCAGGGATCGCGGCTCCGGACTCCTGTGTCACGACGCCGTCCCCCGCGCATGCGCACTGGCGGCGGATCGCGCCGGGACACGGGCACTAGGTCCCGGCGAGCCGCGGCTGACAGGGAGCCGCGCATGCGCAGTAGAGAGCCGCGGGCGCGCCTCAGGCGTCCAATGACAGCCGGGGGCGCGTCCTAGGCAGCCAATGACAGTGCAGGGCGCACTATTTAAAGATGCCCTGCACTGTCACCAATTGCCGCAAGGTCTTCCTGTGATCCTGAGTTCCTGCACCCGGTTTGTGACCCTGTTTTTGACCCTGACTACGCTGCCTGCCCCTGTGATTGACCCGGCTTGCCCTGACTATTCTACCCGCTCCTGTGATTGACCCGGCTTGTCCTGACTATTCTGCCCGCTCCCGTGTTTTGACTCGGATTATCCTGACTATTCTACGGACTGATTTACCTGACTGACCCTGCATGTGACCCAACTACTCCTTGCCCGCCGATTCGGTACCCCGCTTACCCCCACGGGACCACTATCCGTACCACCCTGCTGGGGCCGCCATCCTCTTCATATCTGGCTCTCTCGGTACCTACACACATCCCCGGAGGCCTCCTCAGCCGCTGGTGGGCCCGCTCAGAGGTCGTGACCTGGCCCGGGACTGTTTCAAGTCCATCCCCACCATCAGGGGCCCTAGTGAAGGCACAGCCCGGGCTTAGACCCCACGCTCTGGGTTGGTCTGTCAGTTGGCAGCTGGAAGGCTCCGCCTGGCGGATCATAACACTATCCCTCTATTCTTCCTGCTGGAGTACAGGCTGCGTGAAATCATGGACAGGGCACTTGATGCAGAACAGAGGGAGGAAGAGGAGGACTTCCTTCCCTCTCTAACATAAATTCGACTCGAACATCGGGTGTTCGTGTGTTTGGCGACACGACATCATGGGCATTCGCCCACCCTGCCCCACAATGCACTTCACTCGATGACAAGTCAGGTGCAATGCTATGGCCAATCACAGCTGAATTCACTGTGAAAGCCATGACTGGCCAAAGTCTCGGTGACTTTGGTCAATCATAGCTCATGGGCTAAGTCCACACCCCACACTATATAAGGCTGCTTACACAGCAGCCTTGTGTAATGTGTTGGTGGAGTTAGTTAGGTGAGGTTAGTTAGTGGTGTGTTAGGAGACAGTGTAGTCAGTGTAGTGGAGCAGTGTAGTGGTGTCAGTTGTTTTTTCAGCACTTCTGCATCACCACTGTTCCCATTTTTTGTTCTCTTTGTTAATTTTTATTTCTTTTTTTTTATTTTTGCAGTATCAGGTTCTGTTTCTGCATTTTTAGTGTTCCCCATTCTGTGTCAGCAGTGGTTTCCTTTTTTTTTTTTGCTTTTTTAATTTAAATGTTTAAATTTAATTTAATGTACATTTTATTGTGGCTGTAGCAGCAGCGCTAAAGCGCTTTAGGGCATACTTGCTGTTCCCCCTATTTTCTGTAAAAAAAAGTTTATAGTGCACTAAGCACAAAAGTATTGCTCCAAATTCCCATCCCACACTCAAAAATAAAAAGTTATAAAAATTCCCTAAAAAAAATCCCCATCATGTCTGAAAGGCCAACAAGGAGAGGCAAACACTCACAGGCAGCTAAGAGAGGGCAAGCAGAGTCTGTGTCCACAATGAAAAGTGGTGTTTGTGGACACGGTGTATCCTCTGCAAGCAGGTGATGCTTGTTCTTTTTTTCTGGTGTTGGCTGTATTATTGAGCCACATCATGCAGAAGAGGTAGTGGAGTGGATAACTAAGCAATCCTCATCTTCCTCATCCTCTGCCACACAGGCTTATACTAGTTTGCCTTCCACCGCAGCTGCCAAAGCAGCCTATTCCACAGGCTCCTTGTCCACCACAGCTGCTCCTTCCATAGCCCTACCATCATGCATGGAGGAGTCACCAGAATTATTTGATCATAGTGTCAGTTACATGCTACTGGAGGATGCGCAGCAATTTAAATGCTCCGATGTTGGTTCCCAAGTTGAGAAAAGGAGTGGTGTGAGCCTACAGAGAGGGGGTGCCAGAGAAGAAAAGAAATTGAAAGTCATGTTCTCCTAGCCGCAGCATACTGCCAAGTTAGCCTCAATGACGAGGAGGGACGGGATGATGAGGACACTTCATCTTGGGTTTCTGAGAGAGCAGAGGAGGAAAGTGAGGAGGAGGCACAACTCCAATGAGGAAGGATGTCCTCCAGGGGCAGGTATAGGGGCAGCCACCCTATTGCATCACACAACAGAACTCCACAGGTACAGGGTGCTGCTGGCTCCCAGCTGACTTCCAAAAGTTCATTGGTGTGGGCTTTTTCCAACACATGTGCAGCAGACTGCAGCGTTGCTGTTTGCCGTCTCTGTCTGAAGCAGATCAAGCATGGCCAAAACATCAGCTGCTTGGGCACCACATGCTTGACAAGAAATTTGATGACCTACCATGCAGCCAGTTGGCAACAAAACCTGAAAGACCCACATCCTAAAAAAGTGCAGACTTCTCCTTGCTCCTCATCTAGGCTTTCTACCTCTACTATAATACCTAAAGTCTTCTCAACAGCCTCTACTAAGAGGGGTGATGGTATAGTAATGGTGCCACAGGTCCTTGCACCCAATCTGCTAGCAGCAGACCACCTGTTGGTTTCACCAGGCAAATTTTGCTTCCCCGGTTGCTGAACCATAAAATAAAATGCTGTGTCACCCATCCATATGCTCAGCATCTAGCTTGGTCAATTTTCTAGCATTACAACTGCTGCCTTTCCCTCTGGTGGAGTCTGGCCCAAATTTGTGTAACACCTTTCCAGACAGGTTACCATTTCCTGGACAATGTGTTTCTGAGGCTTCGTTTTGTCAAAGGAAGAGCGGTCAGCTGACCAATGTCTTTAAACAATTCTTTAGTCCTCAGCACCCAAGGCGGTTAGGTTTAAGCACCCATCGGTAGTGTCTGCATCATATGGTACACAATTATCTAAGGGCAAGAGCAGACTTGGAGACCTTTCCAACTGAGCATCCACTGGGTTACTGGGTCTTGAGGATGGATCACTGGCCAGAACTTGCTCGATATGCCATCGAGCTACTGGCCTGTCCTGCATCCACCATGTTTTCGGAACGGACATTCAGTGCTGCTGGAGGGTTTGTGACGGATAAAAGAGTATATCTGTCCACAGACTCTGTTTACCGGCTGACATTTATCAAAATGAATCAGTCCTGGATCAACAGCAGCTATCAAGCCCCTGGTACTGATGTAACCGATTACATTTTTTAGGGATGTGGGATCCTTTAAAGACTGCCTATGCTATCATATTCTTGAATTCTGATTATGCTAGCTTCCAACAATGTTTTTGGTTTAGGGCATCACCAACACCCAATTTTTGACAGGTGCATGTAATTTCAATTTTGAACAATTTTTATTTAATTTTTAACAATTTTTAACAGCAGGGCCCATTCCTGCGCCCAGCAAGTGTAACTGTGAGGGGTTACAGTGTTCAGGCACCGCCAACACCCAAGGTCCTGACCTACAGGATGCGTTAGACGGCATTGGCACTGCTTCCTGTCTGCGTTTATAGGCAATGGGTGGATGGGAAGTGGTTAAAGAAAGCCTTGTATTCTTGAAAAATGAAAAGGTTTCTCCTAAATAGCGGAGGTACAAAACAGCCAGCTTTCCCTATATTGAGGTGTAGAGGGGAATTCTATTGTACTGACTGAACAAAGTGCTGCTTATAATATGTAGCACAAGCTACTACAGTATATCACAGACTAAGCAACAGCCAGTTCTTTCTAGCATGCAGCGGCATACTTAGTTTATCTGGTATCTGTGGCTGATCAACTATTAACCCTCCCCCCACCACACACACTTACTCCTGAAATACATACTGCCCTTAGTACAGATTCTCCCAGTACAGACACCTCCCAGAACAGACACACCCCATTACAGACCCCAATATGGGCATCCTCTTACTACAGTCTCCTCCCCAATATAGACTTGCCTTAGTACAGACCCCCCCCAGTACCCTCCCCTCTCATTACATGCCCCCTCCAGTGCAGACTAACCCCAGTACAGACCACCCAATACAGAGCCCCTAGTGCATACCATCCTCAGTACAGACCTCCTTCAGAAGTGATGCTCACTTAGTACAAACACCCCCCAGTACAGACCCCTCCTTCCAGCCCAACCCCTCAGTACGGACCCCCCCTATTTAGGTCAGATCAGACCCCTGACTGAACTGCAAAGGCACAGCAGGGCCTAGGAAACTGGCCCTACAGCTGTGCTTCTGCCTGTCTGACAGCAGCATTTACACAGTGCAATAAAAAAATAAAATGTCAGGCCGCTGGAACCCCCAGAGTACCAGTACCCAGTGCGGACCACACCCCTGTAATTCTGCCAATGCAGGCGTGCAAATAATTTTCTGAGCAGGAAGAGTTCAATAGAGTCAGGAAGCACTGTATTGTGAGAACTGTAGTTCAGAGGAGAGAAACTCTACTGTAATCAATAGTTTTTGAACTGCATTTCCCAGAGAGATTGCCAGGAGGAGGAGAAAGAGCTGCATTTTCTCAGGCTGTACTCTTGCCATGAGGGAAAGCGAAGAGTGCACAATGCTGTCCAGTGCACATCACCACTGCTGCATACTGGTGGCCTGAGTGGGACCTGGAGTGCTTAGTCGAGGTGTGCTGACAGCCAGAGACGCCTGGTGCTGAGCAGATATTGGACTAATTGCTGTGGGACTGGTGAGCTGCTGTTGTGGGGATTTACTATCTGCTGCTAGAGAGGCTGAGCCCTTTAGGAACTGTCATACAGCCATTAGCCTTATTGCTACCTGCAGGTTTAATTGTAGCTATGCTTATGTGCACCAACGGTACAACTGTTCCCCAACACTAGAGTTAGGACTAAAGACTGTCCTGTTACAGCTGCTACACAGAGACTTTCACCTATTGATTATGCTAAGAGGTATGTCTCAGGGGGCATGGCACCACATCTCAGCTATTCTCCTTGAGGGAACTCTAGACTAGTTATAGTATTATTATTCACATTGCAGTTATTGCTTATATGCACTGTTTGTTGTTGACCTGGCTGATTCATGCTCAGGGGCAGACTGACAACTCATGGGACCCCCAGGCAATAGGGGATCATGAGGCCCCTGTGTCCTTGCCCAAACTCAAAAAAGCCTATGAAAAAGGTACCACGGGCATCTCATGGGGCCCTCTACTGACCCCGGGCCCTCGAGCAGTGCCCGAGTTTCCAAATGGTCAGTCTGCCCCTGTTCATGATTTAATCCCAGTCTAGTGGTACAGAACTGTATTCTAAGTTACCTTGGCATAGTAGCAGTTATACTGTCTAGCAGACAGTGTCTGAACCTACCTTCTATGTGTTCATTTATGCTCAAACTACTGTTTATTCTAAATCTGGAAGACATAGCCCATCACTCAGTGGATGAACGTATAGTGCCACATCCCAAACCAAAATATTGAATCCTAAAAGGAGTAACCTCCAAAAAATAGGGGACGTTTGAGGCACTGTGCTAAAGAACAAAGCATGAATTGAACATAAAATTACATTTATTGAAGTCCATTAAAATGGCGGATCATCTATTCCACCAATTAGTAGACAGATATATTAAAACATAACCAACAGATCACATAGTAATATTTGATGATTCCATATTCCGCTAGTACCACCAATGCATTTCTCAGTCCACATCTGCTTCTTCAAAGGCTTTGCAGGGACCATCTACAAAAACATATACATAACTTCACAGTAACAAATATATATATATATATACATACATGAAGATATTACAACCATATTTCATAAATATTTTGTTGAATCTCTTACCATAATATTCACTTAAATAACAAGATTGCTATTAGTTCAAAGAGATAATATACCCCGAAGTTTGCTGTCAGGAACAGATGTCACATCGCATGCCTATAATTCCACCTCCACCCTGAGGGGGAAGAAAGAGGAAGCAGGCCATACACTGGGCCACACAGAGGAGAAGAGGGGACGAAGATCACCGTTAGTCATCAGCCGTAAGCTGCAATGTGAAGAGAAGAAGGCTATATCATCTTTATATTAAAGTAACTCAAGAAAACCAGAGACCATTATATTGGTAATGTACATATATAATATAGTATGACATATACTCCAATATTTCTAATAGGGGGCAAAGTGTTGTATTTAAGATAATTCTTCCAAACCAACAAGGAATAATCTCTTTATCAAAAAAACCCTTCTAGAAACATGTATATTAAGTATTGAGTATATATTATTCTTCCCCCCAAAAAACACCACACAGAAAAACGAGGGTATCCCACACATTCACTTACCCCCTAAAGATCTGCCTCCAAGCTCCAAATGAGCAAATGCTCATTTTAAATGTTGGTAAGAGCACTCAGATACTAGCAGAGAAAATGGTTAAACACAGCGCCTCGTGTCCCATAACACCGTCAATCGTTCCAAAAATTGCAGCCCGGTATGCACATCTAACCCCACCGCCACCTCTCCCCTATATGACCTCAATGAGCAGGACACCCTGGCAAATGCTCAACGTGATGACGCCGGGCTGGCATGTGACATCACACCAGCCGCGGGCACCATGCTACTACGCATGCACCTGTCCAAACTGGACCGACATATCAGCAGCTACTGGAAAAGGAGCGCAATGTGTTCCAAAGGCCGATCCCATTAGTACCGCCCAAGGATGGAGGGGAGGAAAAGACACCTCCCCCCCATACAAGTAGCCTGGTGCCCGAATGTCGCTAGGGCAATAGAAGGACCTCATCCCCCATGACAGCAGACAAGGGTCAATACATGAAATAACATATTTACAGAAATACACAGAAAAAGAAAAAAAAGGAGAAACCATTGATAATTACAGAAATGGTTTAAACGTAAGTGCAGTATTTAACCCCAGAGGGTGAGTAGCCCTTACATTAGAAATCCACCAGGTCTCTCTCTGTAGGATATGGTTGTTGAAGTCGACCCCTCAGGGGTCCATATAGACCCTGTCCAGGGCAAAGAATGAGATAACATTTGGATCGTAACCATGCACTGAGCCAACATGTCTACCAATTGGGGAGTATAATAAGCCCGCATCTATATAGTAAAGTGATCCTGGATCCTACAGCGAAAGGCCCTCTTTGTTTTACCAACATAGAAAGCCCCCCACCTACAGAACATCAAATACACTATCCCAATGGTCTGACAGTTGACATAATGCCTGGATCTAAGAAGGCCTCCACCAGGAAGGGGGAGCGTGCGTTCCACTCACTGGAAGTGACGCAGGGCGTAAGGACAGCAGACTGGAAGTGCGTCAACGCATTTCACCCCTCCCACAGGGCATTCTCAAGAGGGGCAAAACGCGTCAACGCACTTCCGGTTTGTCGTCCTTACACCCTGCGGTATGGAGTTTTGAATAGGAGTATATGGAAGGAGTATATAAAGCCATACAGGGTGAAAGGAGCTTTGGAAGATTTTGAGAGGGGGTGTAGGATCCCTAAAATCCTAAAAGGCGCAACACTCACTAATATCTGGAGAGTGCGGTTGATGTTGATTTCACACTGGTGAAGGTGGGAGCACATTTATTTTGGAGAAGATTTTTTGCTTGTGTTTTTGGGAAGAAAGAATTTGTCTTTAGACACAAAATTATTTTAATTTTTGTACACTAATAATTTATTTTAATTATTATTTTTTTCACTGTTATATATATATTCTTTTGATATTTTTTGACTGTTTGATTGATATTTACATTTCTTTGACTGACATTGTATATGGTGAGGAGGTTGATTTGTGCTGTTTTTTTATGTAAAGAAAGATAGCATAGGAAAGTAATAACACTTACCATTAGTACCTCAGTTGAAGTGAGTCATCAGTCTCTTGAAGAAATAGATATACCCGTAGAAACTTCATCATTAAGAAAAAAGTTGAAGCTCAGAAGGCATATACTAGTAACACAACCACCAAGAGGTATGGAAGGGGGGGGGGGGGGTTGTAGCCACCATGGGCAGTTGGGAGCTTTGTAACAGGGATGTGCAACTTGGTACTAAATGAATACAGGGTGAATTGACAACTGATAGAGTAGCAAAGGAGTATATAATCAGTACTGAACAGAGAGCAACAATCAATAAAATCATAAAATTAACTGGGAAGCAAGGAGTAGTTCCCACACTTGACCAAGTACAGATGCAGTTAGCTGCGGTTCCCTGAGAAGGGGGTGTAACACCTTTTTCACAAGGGGTCTGGCTGTAGCTGATAGCTCAGGTAGTTGGCCGCAGGGATCCCCAGGCAAGCTCCACAAGGGTATAGCTGGAGGAGTCTGTGGTTGTGAGTTCATGGAGATGAAGGCAATTTTACCCCACCGGTTGGACGGTACTCTGAGGTCTGCTGGCACAGTGTCTACCACAGTGACTGGGGCTGAAGCAGAATCTGTGTGCTCTTGTGCTCTCTGCTGGCAGTTCACACTTGACACTGCAATGGAAGGCCCAACACCGGGTGATAGCTCATGTGCCCAGTTACTACTGTCCCACGAGACAGAGTCTCTCTGAGCACTGAATGGTGAGAGTACTGGGATTTAGATGCTCTGAGCATGTCTGAGGGTTGATGGGAGCCTAGAAAATTGTGGGGAATGGAGTTAAATGAGCTTACACCCATCGCTGAGCAAGGTGCGTAAAAGGGCATTCCACTAAATTTCTCCCGTTTTTTTTATTTAATAAGTGAGAAAGCAGATAAAAATCCTAATGCTGCAACATTTGCCCAAAAAACATCCTTGACCTCTCTAGCTGTTTTTAATGTAAACGTATTCATTCTCAAATATCCTCAACGATTAAAACAAAGACTCGATGGCTTGGCTTCTACCTGCTTGGAAGCCTCTCCTGGTTGTTTCAGTTAGAAGATTGGCAGTCTGCCAGGATCTGCTGTCATAGATAAAGTGCTAAGACTTTAATGCCTGTGTTTAGGGGCGGACTGACAACTCATGGGGCCCCCGGGCAATAGGGGATCATGGGGCCCCTGTATCCTTGCCCAAACTCAAAAAAGCCTATGAAAAAGGTACCAGGGGCATCTCATGGTGCCCCCTACTGACCCCGGGCCCTCGGCCAGTGCCCGAGTTTCCAAATGGTCAGTCCGCCCCTGCCTGTGTTGTGAGCTTTGATAATTAAAACATTCATTTCTCTGCAATGCTTAGAGATACAGAGATGAATGATGACTTTATTTAAAGTTGCTGCCTGTTAAGAATATGTAAATAGTGTGCATGATCTTGGCACAGGTTCACTTTAAAGTGTACACATACTGTATATGGGACCCCCCCTAGTCCTATATTAACCTGACCCCAATTACTAGATCACATTCAATGCTATGGAGCAATGTATTCCTATGGAGATTACAGGTAACTTTCCCAGGCCCAGATGGGAAGGTTTTGACAAAAGACTCTGATCTATTCTTCAACATTTCACTGGATTGGGGACAGGAATGTTACACTTTTTGCTTATAGATTGCTCATTTTCACTTGTGGATATTGGAAAACATTAATCCTGCTTCCCCAGATCCATAGAAGCAAGAGAAAACCTGATTTTATGCACTTTTAGAGGGTAATCCCTGAAACAACATACTTTTTTCCCTTTGCTAGGAATGGCTGTAATGGTAACTGACCTATTCACACAATCCCTTCAAATAAAGTGGGACTTTACCCCAAAAGGGAAGTTTCACTATTCAGCCTTCTCCCCCCACTATCATTGACACATTTATTTTTTAGGGAGGAGTGGGTGCCTGGTTTTGACAGGAGTCACAGCTGGCTTCCTACATGTAACATATCAACACAGGGGACCCAAAGACCAGAGAAGAACCTGCCTGGGTGAAGACAACACCAGGTCCCTGGACAAGTAAGTGTCCTTGCCCTTTGCTAGGAATGGCTGTAATGGTAACTGACCTGTTCATACAATCCCTTCAAACTTAAAGTGGAACTTCACCCAAAATGGGAAGTTCCCCTACTCCACCTCCCCACTCCCCTCACCACGTTTGACAATTTTTTTTTGGAGGGGGAGCGGGTGCCTGGTGCTTTCCTACAGTCAACATACTGGCACAGGCTTCCCAAAGCCTGGAGAAGAACCAGCCTGGGTGAGGACAGCACCAGATCCCTGGACAGGTAAATGTCCTTTTATTAAAATTCAGCAGCTACAGTATTTGTCTGTTTAAGTAAATGGAGCTGTGGATTCTTTATATAGCACATGAACATATCAGCTATAATTGCTACCTTTGTCAGTTAGACTAATTAATTTTTTGGCCAAATAAACACATCCTTCAAGGGGTTGCTTAGTTCCAGTCTATGTAGGCTGTTTATAGACCTGATGGCAAGTTAATCCTGGCAAGAACCCAGGTGGTCCACTTATAATGACTGGGCTCCTGTGAAGGTATCCTTAAAGATAAACTGGCCTGAAATGAGCCTCCTGGGGCAAATGTAAAGTGATACCATATCATCTTTTTACTTTATTCTCTTCTCCTTGTATGCATGTCCATCCATGGTTAACCAATCATTGCCAGAAAGAATCTTGCCTAGGTAATTTTTTTCCCAGGTTGGTTGGAGAACATAGTCTTATTGTATATCAGTTTTAATGGTTTTTCATTGTTTGTAGCTGCCAAATGTATCCAACTCATAGCAGCTGAGACTCAATACCCTAGTCTAAGTTTGTATCCTTTGGTAAGTTGGTGAGTGTTTGGGTGCAGCTACAGGGCATATCTTCATTAGAAAGACTAGGAGAACTCATTAAAATCCAGCAGCTCCCAAGGAGGTTGTTATTGTAAACATAGGCAGTACATCCCTGTAATAATTGAAACATTTTCTCATGTTACAAGTACAGAAATATTCTTGTCAAAAATGAACTCTTAATTTCCTGTGGTAGGCTAACAACCCAGAGCCTTTACTGCACTGAAGTCACATGGAATGTTGTACGCAGCCCTGCCTAGTTGTTACTGAACTACAGACTACCTCCCCCTCTATGTATCTTCAGAATATGGGAAAGATATTTTGTAGTTCAATGGAGTTCATTATAGACTGCTTGAGATAAGACTGCAGAGTGCAGGACATCTTTGAATTTCTGATAGGTTCAACTGATATGTTTTTGCACTTATCCAACAACTATGCTTTTAATGGTATATGAAACAGACCAAAAGGTAGCAAGTAAGAGATGTTCATTGTTAGGTTTTACATACACTTTAACGTTCTATGGATTAGATTGGCAAAACCCAATTAGAACACACACTTTTGTGTTAGTGTTGCAGCCAGGCCCCTGGGGAGCATGACTGGGAGGATGTTATATGACGTCCACCCAGAACAGCAGTGCTCCCGCTCAACTGCTTTTGTCTATAGACCGGGCAGAAAGCAGTTAAAGGTAATGGTCTCTGCCTACTCAGTTCTAAAATTCCTTCCAAGTTCTAAAAATGGTTAATATATCTCTCGTTTTGTTGATTTATAATTGCACCTCTAAATAGCATCCTTTCTTATTATTACGAGCCAGGTAACATAAGATATCATAAATGTACCAATTAGCACCCAATACCAACACACTTAAAAGTAACAAATTAGGAGTGATTATAGTACAAAGCTGCTTCAAACAGTATCACATTAGAAGTTTACACATCTGCATGTGTTTTTGGCTCATGGCATCTGCAAATGACACACCTGTAAACCAACAAGGCATAGAACGCACCTGTCATGAGATTAACACATGCACGTGTTACTGCAACGTCTTATGTGTATTGTGCATGAAAAACAAGAGTTATATAATTCTCTTCAGAGGGAAATAATCACTGTAGCTTTTTTAACAGAATGTCTCTGTTACACAAATATGCAGACCCGTAACTAAAATCCAGCAGGCCCTGATGCAAATAATTATGGGACCCCCTATCCCAAAGGTCCTTATCTCACTAAAAGGTTGTTTTGCTCTTTTGAGAAAAAGTTTTTTTTTAATAAAACAAATTTTGTTTGGTTGTTTGTCTGCCTGTTGATGCTCCAGTTCGGGGCTTTTTTTGGCAGAGAAAAGGTGCAGGAACTCACATCTTCACCCTCCCACTGAAGTTCATCTCCGCATCCTTCCCTGCTTCCATAACTCACCTCTGCACCTCCGAGCACAGCTCATCTCTGCACACTTTCCCCTCTTCCACGGCTCACCGCTGCACCCCCCACCTGTCCACATACAATATTCTAAATGCACATTTTCCTGAAGTTGGCTGTAAGTGTAAGAGGGTGCAGTTCATCTTCGCATACTTTCCTCCCTACAAAACTCATCTTTGCACCTCCGAGCACAGCTCATCTCTGCACACTTTCACCCCTTCTACGACTCACCACTGCACCCCCCAACTGTCCACATACAATATCCACAATGCACATTTTCCTGAAGTTGGCTGTAAATGTAAGTGGGTGCAGTTCATCTCTGCATACTTCCCTGATTCCATAACTCACCTCTGCACCTCCGACTACAACTCTTCTCCGCACACTTTCCCCTCTTCCACAGCTCACCACTGAACCCCCCATCTGTCCACATACAATATCCACAATGCACATTTTCCTGAACTTGGCTGTAAAAGTAAGTGGGTGCAGTTCATCTTCGCATACTTCCCTGCTTCCATAACTCACCACTGCACCTCCGACCACAGCTCATCTTTGCACACTTTCCCCTCTTCCACTGCTCACCACTGCACCCCCCACCTGTCCACATACAATATTCCCAATGCACATTTTCCTGTGTATTGGGAGGTAAATGTAAGAGGATGCTGTAGCGACCAACCTTCTGGAAACCAAAGACATTCAAGGCAAGAAGTATGCCACCAGCACAAGGGTCTCCAGAGTAGGCCAAAAAGCTTTATTCAGCGATCATATCATGGTTACATTAGGGATGTTTTGGCCAGTGACCAGTGGCGGACTGACCGTTTGGAAACTCGGGCGCTGCCCGAGGGCCCGGGGTCAGTAGGGGGCCCCATGAGATGCCCCTGGTACCTTTTTCATAGGCTTTTTTGAGTTTGGGCAAGGACACAGGGGCCCCATGATCCCCTATTGCCCAGGGGCCCCATGAGTTGTCAGTCCGCCCCTGCCAGTGACACAAACCTAATGATCCTGTGAGGCTCCAAAAAATTGATGTGATCGCTGAAAAAAGGTTTTCACCCACTCTGGAGATCCTTGGTGACATGCTTCTTGCTCCACCTGTCCACAGCTCACTTTTGCTCCCTTTTTCCACATCTGCTCTGCAACACCCTCCTCCCACCACCCCTAAACAGCTAAGGTCTTTAGCATTTTCCACAGCTCCTTACCTTTGCATCCCCCATCAACATATTACTTCTGCAGTCCCTTCTCAGCTCTGATCTCTGCACTCCACAGCCCTAGCCTTTGCTCCCCCCCCCCCTCACCTCTGAAAAAAAAACCCAAATTTTCAGCCACCGGCCCATCTGTATTACCTCCTGTGGTATTTGCGTATTTGCGGCTTCTTCCCCCCCGCCCCACCCCATATGTAAGAAAAATATGTTTTAAATATATTTTAAAAATATTCTTCCAAAATATATTGACATATATTTGAAATACTACAATTTTGTCCATATTCAATATATTTCAATAAATATATATATATATATATATATATATATATAATGTTGAAATGCGTTTTTATTACAAAATATCTGAAAAATATTTTTAAAAATACATTTTCAAATATACTGTATGTCTTTAAAAATACAAATCTACATTTTTGGAATGCATTTACAAATATAGGCAAAAATATATGTTAAAATGACTTTTTTATATGTTAAAAAAATCTGAAGAATATTTTTAATATATGTAAAAAAAAAATTTTCTTAACATACTGTATAAAGAATTCATTTTAACATATATTTTTACATATATTTGTAAATGCATTCCAAAAATGTAGATTTGTATTTTTAAAGACATACAGCATACAGCATATTTGAAAATGTATTTTTAAAAATATTTTGTAATAAAAATGCATTTCAACATACAGTATATATATATTTATTGAAATATATTTTTAAATATATTGAATATGGCCAAAATTGTAGTATTTCAAATATATGTCAATATATTTTGGAAGAATATTTTTAAAATATATTTCAAATATATGCTTCTCTTCTCACCCATGTACACACTCCGTAAACACACTGCTCCTGCACAGCTGTTCTTCTCTCGTCCCACCCTGAGTGCAGAGGCAGAGAGGGTTCAGTAGGAGCCACCCTGTTGAGAGGTGCAGTGCCACTTGTAAACACAGTAGTTGGGCTTCTGTGTTTACAAATGACAGTAGATAGCGGTGAGATCAGGGCTGGCGCTGGAGGTGGCAGAACTCTGTTACGCCAGGTTCCGTCTTCTTCTTATTAATGGCACTAATGCCAGATGTTCGACAGCCAACATTTCGGCACAGCACATGCCTTTCATGGGGAGTCTGGAGTCATGTACAAAAAATGCATTTTGTGTAATCATTTGATGATCAATCCAAAGTATAAGCATATGGAGCAGTTAGTTTATTAAAAAATTCTGATGATGGTCTCTTTAACATGCCTTCATAAAAGGAGAGCTCTGTGTCTGTGTAGTTTATTTAAATATGAATCGGTATAAATATAAAAAAATCCAAAGAACAGCAGAAAAAGGGAAACAGGTTACATTTTTTGATTCAGCTGCATACATTATAGGATCTAATGTGCTCTACACGGGGCACTTATACTTAAATAAAAAATTTTGAAGAGAAAATACATTATACAATAAGGGAAACATATTTTCCTAAATGCTGAAATCCCAAACTAAATTTTAATATCCATGCATTTTAAATTATTTACATAAAGAAAATTTCTGTTATAAGTCTTCTAGAGGCTCAAATTTTAAGTAACACAGTGTAAAAAAGGAATGTGAAGGAGAGAGAAATGCTGCTTTGAGCACGTAGCTGGTAAATAAGGAGAAACTCAATGGGATCTTGGATAGCTACTCTTTCTACACCCCTTGTAAATCCAGTGCAGGGCTAACCCTGAAGCAGCCGCTGTGATTTAACTGGTTCCTTCCCAAGCTTAGTGCACAGGCAGTCAGACACACAGCATTTTCTCTCTTTCTGGCTCAATAAAATGTCTAGGGGATGTCTCTTATACTTTTTATTGTACAAACTTGGATGGGGTTAGGGGAAGCATGGGATACACCAAGAACACTGAATAACTACAAGACACTTTTCCTTCTCCTAAATAGTCTCTGTACAAAGGGCAGGAGAAGTAGCTGAGATGCAATTCTCATAAAGGCCACCACTGACTGAGCAATTGCAAGGGCCTTCTGAAGAAAATAGAAACTACACACAGTCACTAGGACTCTGAGATCAGGTTGGTACTCCATGCCACAGGATCACCAGCTACCTCCTTCTGATATCCACAGGGCACACTTCAGTGAGCAAGAAACAAGGCTCACAATGCCACAAGACAGCTGGAAACCTCCTTCCAACTTCCACTGGGCACTCTTCGGTGAGCTCTCCAGAACAAGATCCTATGCAAACCCTTTCAAATAGGCCCTTCCAGATTCGCTACATCTGGGACCTCTTTGAGCATATGGCAGCATTTCAGTGAGCTAAGCTAGGAGCTAGCAGCTCCTACTGCAGGACTGGACCCAGGACGCACTAACTCCTGCTCCAGGCCTCAGACTATTTATGGGCCCTCTCCAGGGATTGCCTGGATCCCCATAACAAATCAAACTGACCTTCTGCTCCACCGGCTACAGCCAGACTAAATTTGCCTAGCATCCTATACTCTAACTAGGAGGGTGTTACACCAGTATAACAAATACACATTTTGGTGACATATGAGAAGTATGGACTTTAAAAAAACCTAAACATTAGTCTACGATCGCCTAAGCGCCCACCTTACTGACAATAACCTCCTTGACCCACTCCAGTCCGGCTTCCGTCCCCTACACTCCACTGAAAGTGCCCTCCTCAAAATCACTAACGACCTACCAAAGCCAAGGGCGACTACTCTGTCCTCCTTCTCCTGGACCTCTCCGCAGCCTTCGACACAGTTGACCACCCCCTCCTCCCTAATAAACTACTTTCCCTTGGCATCAGAGATACCGCTCTCTCCTGGTTCTCATCTTACCTATCCCGACTCTCCTTCAGCGTCACCTACAACAGTGCCTCCTCCCCCTCTCTGTTGGGGTCCCCCAAGGCTCTGTCCTTGGACTTCTTCTCTTCTCCATCTACACCTCCTCCCTGGGCAAACTCATACACTCCCACGGCTTCAACAATCACCTCTACGCTGACGACACTCAAATTTACCTCTCCACCCCTCTCCTCACCCCCACTTTCTCCGCCCGCATCACTCACCTCCTAAATGACATCTCAGACTGAATGTCGCTACATTTCCTCAAGCTTAACCTCTCCAAAACCAAACTCCTCGTCTTTCCCCCTGCCCCCCCCCCCCATCCTATCCATCATCACCAACAACACCACTATCATTCCCGCCCCGCAAGCCAAAGTCCTTGGCGTCATTCTTGACTCGAACCTCTCCTTCCAACCTCATGTCAAATCACTTACAAACACATGCAGGCTCCACCTCCGCAACATTGCCAAGATACGTGCCTTCCTTACCCCAGACACCACTAAACTACTCGTGCACTCCCTGATTATCTCACGCCTTGACTACTGCAACTCCCTCCTCACTGGCCTACCCCAGTGCAAGCTCTCCCCGATTCAGACCATCCTGAACTCAGCGGCTAGACTCATCCACCTCACCAACCGCTCCAGCTCTGCCACCCCCCTCTGCCTCTCCCTCCACTGGCTCCCGATTGCCCAACGCATCAAATTTAAACTTCTAACCCTTACCTACAAAGCCATTCACAACACTACCCCTGACTACCTCACCAACCTGATCCCCAAGTACCGCCCTACCCGTACCCTTCGCTCCTCACAGGACCTCCTTCTATCCTGCTCCCTGGTCTCCTCCTCCCATGCACGACTGCAAGACTTCTCCAGGTCGTCCCCCATCCTCTGGAACTCATTGCCCCACACCATCAGACTGTCGCCTTCCCTCCTCACATTCAGGCGCTCCCTCAAAACCCATCTCTTCAGGGAAGCCTACCCCACTCTCACCTAACGGCCATTCTCCCCCATTCCTCCCACCACTTCATTCCCCTCAGCCACTTCCTACTGTACCACTACCCCTCCCTCCTAGATTGTTAGCTCGAAAGAGTAGGGCCCTCTTACCCCTCGTACTTTGTTTGTTATTGTTGTACTGTGCCATGTATTGTCCCCCCTATATTGTACAGCACTGAGCAAACCCTTTGGCGCTATATAAACTTGATGTAATAATAATAATAATGATAAACATTTATATTCACCTGTGTGGATGCAGCATCAAACAATGCTGCATCTGTTCCCTGCCAGCTCTGCAGTGAGAACTGAGTAATAAAACACCACTGATCGCTCAGTTCTCCCCTCTACTCTGAGCAGATAGCTGTAACACAAAAAACTTTGGCTATACTTCTTTAAAATGTAAATTCGCCTTCAACAAGATTTTTCAAACCCCCCCCCCCCCAATCAATCTTATATCCTCTAAATAGTTAATATTAATGCTCCTCCTGTTTTAAATGGTGCACATCCTCCCATTACACACGCAGTTGTTGGGGGCCTCTTCACAAAATCCGTTGGCACCTTGGTCCCCCTCCATCCTGACATTTGCAGAATGGGCTGAACATTACAGTTGTGCACCCCCTAGCCGCTGTTTTGGGCCTTTTAAAATGCATGCAAACTGCACTCTGCACTGTTCCAGGTGAGCTCAGTAATGGCTGCTCTGGGCTGTTCAAAATAGCACGCATGTGCAGTGTGCTCTCTTCTTCTCTAGCTGAGCTCAGCCGCTAGGGGGCACTCAATTATAATGTCCAACCTGTGCTGAAAATGGCAGGATGGAGGGGGTTGAGGAGCTAGCAGTTTTTATCTGTTAATTTTGTACAGAGAAGAGAAGGGAAAGGTTAGAATACTGGTCTGGTTTTACTGCTTTCTGTCTTTTTGGAGAGATTTACCTCACTTCCTGTTCTAATAATGAGATCCTACTAATGATTTGTACAGGGTAATATGATATATCTCTCTCTGGAGTCTATACCTCTTTTAATACAAGAGAAGATTTTGCTCACTTTAGAAACCGCAGCTTGGCATTGCATGCCATTATTAAGCTTGTGATCTACCAGAACCCCCAGATCCTTCTCCACCATTGATTCCCCCAGTTGTACCCCCCCCAATATGTATGATAGATGCATATTCTTAGCCCCCAAGTGCATAACCTTACATTTATCACAATAAACCTCATTTGCCACATAGTTGCCCAATTAAACAGTGCATTGAGGTCGGCTTGTAAATTGAAGACATCCTGTAAGGACGTTATTCCACTGCACAGCTTGGTGTCATCTGCTAAGACTGAAATTATATTTTTAATCCCAGACCCTATATCATTTATAAATATATTAAAAAATAAGGGTCCCAACACTGAACTTGGGGTACACCACTGACAACCCTAGACCATTCAGAGTATGACTCCTTAACCACTACTCTTTGAATACGATCTTTTAGCCAGTTTTCTACCCATTTACACATGGATTTTTACAAGCTCATAGACTTCACCTTACACATTAGCCGTGTGTGGGGAACTGTGTCAAATGCTTTTGCAAAATCCAAGTATATCACGTCCACCGCCACCCCTCTGTCTAAGGTTTTGCTCACTACCTCATAAAAAGAAATCAGATTTGTTTGACAACTTCTGTCTTTCATGAATCCATGCTGTCTGTTGCTTAAAATATTTTTTTCCAGCAATAACTCATCTATGTGGTCTTTTATTAAACTCTCCAGTATCTTCCCAACTATAGAAGGTAAACTAACACTTGGTAAAGATTTTGATACGTTTTTAAATACATGCACCACTTTGGCCTTACGCCAATCCATTGGTACTATGCCAGTCACTAAAGAGTCCTTAAAAATTTGAAACTTTGAAATGACAAAGCTCAATTCTTTCAGGAACCGTGGGTGTATGCCATCCGGTCCAGGTGCTTTATTCACCTTTATTTTGTCTAAATATTTCTGGATCATATCAGTTGTAAGCCAATGTGGATCATCTGGGGCTGTGTTAATACCATGCACATTAAGGTATTTAATAAATTTGCCTTCTCTTTGTCCCCAGTTACCCACTCTAGATTATTTTGTAAAGGGCCTACATGCTGGGACCTTTTTCCTAGTAATAAATTTGAAGAATTTTTGGGGGTTTGTCCTGCTATCTTTTGCAATCTGTCATTCGTTTCCAATTTTTGTGGCCTTGACTTCCTTTTTACATATTCTGTTATATTCTTTGTAAATTTTAAATGATGATAATATATTTATAGCTTTCTTTAACTTTGGCTGTAAGCCACACAGGTTTGATTTTTAGACTTTTAAACTTGTTGCCCATGGGAATATATTTTGCAGAGTGTTCACATACAGTCTCTAAGGAGGAGTAAAATAAAAGATGGTTTTTGTGATATTTTGGTGAAGTAACTGGCGGCATAGTTTTGGATGGCTTTGCAAGTTGTTACTTTTTTTTACATTTTATTCAATGGGCAAACAGAAGCCAGTGGAGAGACTGGCAGAGAGTGGTGGCACCCACCTTACCAGTGAGTGGTAAGGTGGATGATTCTGGCAGCAGCATTCATCATAAGCAGAAGGGGGGAAAGCCTGTACATAAGTAGGGCTACGAGGAGGGAATTGCAATAGTCCAGAGATAACAAGTGTGTGGATTAGTAGCTTGGTTAAGAAGGGTTGAATTCTGGAAATGTTACAGAGATGAAGGCAGAAAGTTTGGGACAGTAATTGAATGTAGGACGGAAAGGAGAGGACAGAGTCTATGATTATACTTAGCACCCTGGCATGAAGCGAGGGAAGGATTGTTGTGCTATTTATCTTGATAGAAAAATAAGAGGAGGGGGCGAGGGGGAATGGAAATATTATGAGTAGAGATGAGCGAATTATTCAAAAATTTGATTCGGCTGATTCGCCGAATTTCAGGAAGAAATTCGATTCGATGCGAATTTATTCGCTACGAAGTTAACTTATAAAAAGGGTTTCTAGGCTTCAGAGAGCCTTTAAATTAGTGCAGAACACTGTACCTTTAATTTAAATGCCCTTGGAGATGAGGAAGGAGAAGGAGAAGGATGAGAAGAAGGAGAAGGAGAAGGATGAGAAGAAGGAGAAGGATGAGAAGAAGGAGAAGGAGAAGGAGAAGAAGAAGGAGGAGAAGGAGAAGGATGAGAAGAAGGAGAAGGATGAGAAGATGGAGAAGGAGAAGGATGAGAAGAAGGAGAAGGAGAAGGATGAGAAGAAGGAGAAGGATGAGAAGAAGGAGAAGGAGAAGGATGAGAAGAAGGAGAAGGAGAAGGATGAGAAGAAGGAGAAGGAGAAGGATGAGAAGAAGGAGAAGGAGAAGGATGAAAAGAAGGAGAAGGATGAGAAGAAGGAGAAGGAGAAGGAGAAGGATGAGAAGAAGGAGAAGGAGAAGGATGAGAAGATGGAGAAGGAGAAGGATGAGAAGAAGGAGAAGGAGAAGGATGAGAAGAAGGAGAAGGAGAAGGATGAGAAGAAGGAGAAGGAGAAGGATGAGAAGAAGGAGAAGGATGAGAAGAAGGAGAAGGATGAGAAGAAGGAGAAGGATGAGAAGAAGGATGAGAAGAAGGAGAAGGATGAGAAGAAGGATGAGAAGAAGGAGAAGGATGAGAAGAAGGATGAGAAGAAGGAGAAGGATGAGAAGAAGGATGAGAAGAAGGATGAGAAGAAGGAGAAGGATGAGAAGAAGGATGAGAAGAAGGAGAAGGATGAGAAGAAGGAGAAGGATGAGAAGGAGAAGGATGAGAAGAAGGAGAAGGAGAAGGATGAGAAGAAGGAGAAGGATGAGAAGAAGGAGAAGGATGAGAAGAAGGAGAAGGATGAG
The DNA here is from genome assembly GCF_062004578.1 of Staurois parvus. Lineage (NCBI taxonomy): Eukaryota > Metazoa > Chordata > Amphibia > Anura > Ranidae > Staurois > Staurois parvus. The sequence continues at coordinate 5,907,963 of NW_028317814.1, read as the reverse complement.
AAGATGGAGAAGGAGAAGGATGAGAAGAAGGAGAAGGAGAAGGATGAGAAGAAGGAGAAGGAGAAGGATGAGAAGAAGGAGAAGGAGAAGGATGAGAAGAAGGAGAAGGATGAGAAGAAGGAGAAGGAGAAGGATGAGAAGAAGGAGAAGGATGAGAAGATGGAGAAGGAGAAGGATGAGAAGAAGGAGAAGGATGAGAAGATGGAGAAGGAGAAGGATGAGAAGAAGGAGAAGGAGAAGGATGAGAAGAAGGAGAAGGATGAGAAGAAGGAGAAGGATGAGAAGAAGGAGAAGGATGAGAAGAAGGATGAGAAGAAGGATGAGAAGAAGGAGAAGGATGAGAAGAAGGATGAGAAGAAGGAGAAGGATGAGAAGAAGAAGGATGAGAAGAAGGAGAAGGATGAGAAGAAGAAGGATGAGAAGAAGGAGAAGGATGAGAAGAAGGAGAAGGATGAGAAGAAGAAGAAGGATGAGAAGAAGAAGAAGGATGAGAAGAAGGAGAATTCCAAGCCGGCAAAAAGTGTATCTGCAGAGCTCCGCTATTTCTTAGGCTATTTCTGACAGTTCTGTGACATTCACTCCATACAGCGGTTGAAACCGCTGTATGGAGTGAATGTCACAGAACTGTCAGAAATAGGCTATTTCTGACAGTTCTGGGACATTCACTCCATACAGCGGTTGAAACATTGTATCTATTTGTTTCCATAAATGGATCCATTTATGGAAACAAATAGATACAATGTTTCAACCGCTGTATGGAGTGAATGTCCCAGAACTGTCAGAAATAGCCTATTTCTGACAGTTCTGGGACATTCACTCCATACAGCGGTTTCAACCGCTGTATGGAGTGAATGTCACAGAACTGTCAGAAATAGCCTAAGAAATAGCGGAGCTCTGCAGATACACTTTTTGCCGGCTTGGAATTCTCCTTCTTCTCATCCTTCTTCTTCTTCTCATCCTTCTTCTTCTTCTTCTTCTTCTCATCCTTCTCCTAGGACGAAAATAAGAATAATTCCAAGCCGGCAAAAAGTGTATCTGCAGAGCTCCTCTATTCTGCAGATACACTTAGAGGAGCTCTGCAGATACACTTTTTGCCAGCTTGGAATTATTCTTATTTTCATCCTACTTCTTCTTCTTCTTCATCCTCATCCTCTTCTTCTTCTTCTGAGGATGAGGATGAAGAAGAAGAAGAAGAAGTAGGATGAAAATAAGATTAATTCCAAGCCGGCAAAAAGTGTATCTGCAGAGCTCCTCTAAGTGTATCTGCAGAATAGAGGAGCTCTGCAGATACACTTTTTGCCGGCTTGGAATTATTCTTATTTTCATCCTACTTCTTCTTCTTCTTCTTCTTCTTCTTCTTCTTCTTCATCCTCATCCTCAGAAGAAGAAGAAGAGGATGAGGATGAAGAGGAAGAAGAAGAAGAAGTAGGATGAAAATAAGAATAATTCCAAGCCGGCAAAAAGTGTATCTGCAGAGCTCCTCTATTCTGCAGATACACTTAGAGGAGCTCTGCAGATACACTTTTTGCCGGCTTGGAATTATTCTTATTTTCATCCTACTTCTTCTTCTTCTTCTTCTTCTTCATCCTCATCCTCATCCTCTTCTTCTTCTTCTGAGGATGAGGATGAAGAAGAAGAAGAAGAAGAAGAAGAAGTAGGATGAAAATAAGATTAATTCCAAGCCGGCAAAAAGTGTATCTGCAGAGCTCCTCTAAGTGTATCTGCAGAATAGAGGAGCTCTGCAGATACACTTTTTGCCGGCTTGGAATTATTCTTATTTTCATCCTACTTCTTCTTCTTCTTCTTCTTCTTCTTCATCCTCATCCTCAGAAGAAGAAGAAGAGGATGAGGATGAAGAGGAAGAAGAAGAAGAAGAAGAAGAAGTAGGATGAAAATAAGAATAATTCCAAGCCGGCAAAAAGTGTATCTGCAGAGCTCCTCTATTCTGCAGATACACTTAGAGGAGCTCTGCAGATACACTTTTTGCCGGCTTGGAATTATTCTTATTTTCATCCTACTTCTTCTTCTTCTTCTTCTTCATCCTCATCCTCTTCTTCTTCTTCTGAGGATGAGGATGAGGATGAAGAAGAAGAAGAAGAAGTAGGATGAAAATAAGAATTCCAAACCGGCAAAAAGTGTATCTGCAGAGTTCCTCTATTTCTGACAGTTCTCTGACAGCTCCTTCACATGTACAGCGGTTGAAACATCTGTTTCCGAATAAAAACATCTGTATCCTAAATGGAAACAAATAGATACAATGTTTCAACCGCTGTACATGTGTTCCTTCTGTCAGAGAACTGTCAGAAATAGCGGAGCTCTCTGCAGGGACACTTTTGCCGGCTGATCGGGAAAAATCCGATTCGCGCACCCGAAGTAGGCAAATATTCGGATTCGACGCGAATCAAATTTTTCCTGAAATTCGTATCGAATTCCAGTTCGCCTGGTTCGGTTCGCTCATCTCTAATTATGAGCTCAGTTTTTGAAAGTTTGAGTTTTAGGAAGTGGTGTGACATCCATGCTGATATGTCAGTAAATTAATGATGATCATGGAAACTGAAAGGGTGAGCTGAGAGTTTGGGAGCCATGCAAGGTTATCAAGTGAACAAGTGAAAATAATAACACATGCAGCGCTACAAAAGGTTAATATATGTTGTATAAAGGATAATAAGTGATGGGCTACTGGTGCTTAAAAGTGATTGGAAAACGTCCTCATATCATGATACAATAGTCCCAGTAAACAGTGCAAAGGTGGTCGACTCCGTGCTGAAAGGTGTATAATATTATGCACTCACCAGAAAGCGCATAATATGCGCATTTGAGTTGTCAGACCACTCCTGGTCCTAGAAAGCTGAAACAGTGTAGATCATCTGGCAGGCTGTCACTCTGATGGGGATACACCTTTCCTTAACCAGCAGGGGGATTCCAGACATCCAGAAATACTCTTTTGTTATTCTGAAGAAAGCTGTTTGTTTGTCTGTGTCCCCTTTCATGATGGCACTACTACTGTCATCTTGGAAGGTCACTACATTGCCTTGTTTTGTGAGCTTCTTCACTGACAAAAGACTAGTTTCAAGAGTAGGGACTGTAGTGTTCAGTGCCTAATTCTGTGTATAATAAGGGGAGCAAGTGTGTCCAAGGAGGAGGAGAATGAGCTTTTTGTAGATAAAAGTAGAGGTGGTTACTAGCAGAATAGAGAATACAAGATTTGAAGAGGTAAACATTTCTACAGGTAACTGTTTTCTGATTGGAGGGATAGGGGGTTAAAGACAAGGTGAATGTGAAACTTATAATTTTGTTGGTAGATCACAGATTTCTAGTGAGATTGTATAGTGTATATTTAGCTTTAGGATTGGGTGTCAGGGTCAGATTAACCATTAGAGATAGCTTGGAAGTCAACAAGGAAGTCCAAAATGGAAAATGAATAGATGCAGGCTGAAAGCTATCATAGCACAAGTATACAAGGGCACATTACAATGTAGGACCCACCTAGACAGGCTGCTAGGGTGATAGGTAAATTTAGTGCTTTCTGGCTCCTCTGTATTCATTGGAGCAGCTGTTGATTTATTTTGGCTGTTCTGGGTTTCACAGGCTGCAGGTTTGATTGCTCTCTCCTTCCTGCTGGAGACTTCTAGAACATAGACGGTTGAGCTGCATGGGCAGCATAAATATTTATTATGCTGCAGCCAATCCCTGGGGAGGTGTGCCCAGTAGGTGGTTGAAGATCAAATTAAATAGTCTAAGGCCTGGGGAAGCCCAGTTGTAGTCCTGGGTCAAATCCTGCAGGAGGAGTCCCCACCTGAAGGGTTCTGCCCCTCTGGGCAGACTGCTGCAGTTTGCTACATGTTCATCGAGGTCCCAGCTGTTGCATACCTGAGAAGCCTACTTTGAAAAATCTTTTTTAAAGCTAAACAAGGGAACCCTCATCTAGGGACCTGGTCTGGATAGCTCACTGAAGAGTGCTTAGTGGACGTTAGCAGGAGTCTGGCTGTTCTGTGGCATTGTGAGCATTAACTTCTCCCTCACTGAAGAGTGTTTGGTGGATACTGGAAGGAGGCATCCGGTGAGCCTGTGACATTGTGAATACTAGCCTTCAGGGTCCCAGTGCTGTTTCCTTTGGGTAGAAGAGCCAGTGGTAGTCCTAACTGGGGTAGCTGTTAAACACTTGAGGTTTTACCCCCTTAATGACCAGGTCATTTTTTGCAATTTGGCACTGTGCTACTTTAAATGGCAATTGCGCAGTCATGCAAAACTGTATCCAAATAATGTTTATATCATTTGTTTCTACACAAATAGGGCTTTCTTTTGGTGGTGTTTGATCACCACTGGGTTATTTTATTTTTTATTATAAAAAAAATATTTTTTTTTCTACTTTTTGTTATAAAACATATCCAATAATCAAAAAATCTAATTTCTTCATAAATTTAGCCCAAAGTGTATTCTGCTACATGTCTTTTGTAAAATAAATACCAATAAGTGTAAATTAATTGATTTGTGTGAAAGTTATAGCATCTACAAACTATGGTATATATTGTATATTTGAAAACTGATCAATCCTAATGTAGTAATCTAATTTCTTGAGGCCCTATAATGCCAGGACAGTACAATTACCACTCAAATGAACGTTTTTTGGAAAGTATGCAGCCTTTGGTATTTAGTAAGAAGCATGGCGAGTTTTTTTAGGTTGTAGTCAGGGATACTGACTGATGACAGTATGTAAAATAAAAAAACATTTTGTATAATTTTTTATTCAAGCCAGGTATCATGTGATTGCTGTGGGCCAATCAGAGATCATGATAATAAGGAAGCTATTCATGAATGGAAAGCCATTCATGATAGGTTGTTTACATTGTTATCATGTTATCACATGATACATGGTCAACGGTAACAGTGATTGGACACAGCGGTCACAGCAGGGGAGCACTACGCACCCCAGTGGGCATGCTGCGTGATCCTAAACAATTGCATACTCAATCACATATATATATACTGTATATATGTGACTGAGCCTGCACATGCTGCCCTGCCACAGTAAATCTACTGCACAGGAGCTGCAAGTGGTTAAAAAAGGACTCAGTTCTGCCATCTGCAATTGTTCCTACATAGAGACTTTTCAAGGGGGCTTCGCAAAGTGGAGTTTCCTCCTTCGAATATTCAGTGAATCTTTAGTATCCCATACCACCCCACACCCAATCCAAGTTCTTCAGCTATAAAAATCCTAAAACAACATTCCCTAGATTAATTACTGAAACAAGAATTAATGAACTGTTTCTGTGTGGTTGGCTGCCTCTGCACTAGTTTTGGGAAAGAACCGGCTACATTATGCGGCTCCTTCGGAAGTAGGGCTACACCACATTGAAGTTTTAGAAATACTACAAACCCTTTTCTGGACAAACATTTGCTGTTAATGATATCTCCATGGATTTAATTGAATTGTCAGGTACATGATTACATGCTTGCACATTTGGATGCCATCCTCCATGTATGGCTGTTTGCGTTCAACTTGACTTTCCATAGCACAGAAGCATTGAACAATGTAAAAAATTCCTTATGGGATATTTCCATAATCGGTGTGTATCAATTTGCCTGATATCATACAATAGAGAGGATAGGCATAGTATAAATACAGTATATGTATATACACACACACATACACACACACATGACCAGCCATAACATTATGACCCATGACAGGTAAAGTGAATAACATTGAGTATCTCATTACAATGTCACCTGAAATTGGGTTGGATATATTAGACAGCAAGTGAACATGTTGTCCCTGTAGTTCATGTGTTGAAAGCAGAAAAAATGGACCAGAGTAAGGATTTGAGTTACTTTTACAAGGACCAAATTGTAATGGCTTAACAACTGGGTTAGAGCCACTCGAAAACTGCAGTTCTTGTTTGATTTTCCTGGCCTGCAGTGGTCAGAACCTACCTAAAATGGTCCAAGGGAGGAAAATTGGTCACAGGGTTATTGGCGACCAATGCTCATTGATGCATGAGGGGAGCAAAGGCTAGCCCATGTACCCAAATCCAATAGAAGAGCTACTTTAGCTCAAATTTCGGAAAAATGTAAGGCTGGTTCTGCTAGAAAGGTGTCAGAACACATAGTAGCCGCAGACCTGTCAGGGTGCCCATGCTGACCCATATCCACAGCACCTACAATGGGCATGTGAGCATTAAAACTGTACCACTGAGCAATGGAAGAAGGTGACATGTTCTGATGAATCACATTTTTTTTTTACATCATGTGGATGGCCGTGTGCGTGTGCTTTGATTAACTGGGAAGAGATGATACCCGGATGCAGTATGGGAAGAAGGTGAAGGAAGTGTGATGCTTCCTCTAGTGGAGTCATGACCTTAATGGGTCAGGGCTGATTGGTGGGAAAAGGGGACCTACTCAATATTAGGTGGGTGGTCATAACTAGATGTATATATTACAGTTGTTTTTTATTAGATAAACTAAAGCAAAACCAGAGAAAAGAAGAGAACGTTAAAAACACCTCTAAATGCTTTAATCTAACTTGTTGCTACTAGCAACTTTTGCTGGATTCTTGCATACTTAGGGCATCATTGCAGATTCCAGGGTGGAAGGTGAAAGCCTCATAATAAGTAACAACTTCTATTCGCTACTAGCAAATATGCAGCAAAATATAATGAACCAGAAAGTGTGAGAAGTGATATTAGCAACATGAAATCCAACTGTGGATTGATTTATATGGACGCCTTCCAAGTCGATATCTGCTAGGGCATGTCTTAATTTAGTTTATCCGAAATCAAATGACAATAGGGTGCAACGTAAGTGTTATGTGCTAGGCACTGGATCTCTGTTATAATTTAAATGGTAGACAATCTAGTAAAAGATTGACTCCCTGATCCTGCCGTGCAATACCTGACTATACAAATCTTATCTTACGTTAACATAAAGAAATGGTTCCTAAATTGTTAACTGTCATTTAGTAATATGAAATTGGCCAAGAATGCAGAATGAGTGTGATACTGTTGAAGAGCCCTAAATCCTCTACACTCGACTGTCATAAGGGGTTCATTTTAGTGCAGGAATAAGGGTTAAGTGCTAAGAAGGTTCCTTTGGTGATGAGAATAGAATGCTGGCAACTGCCCTATTCACACTGGCTGTCAGTGCTAAGAGATGAGTCAACCTCTTAGAGCTGAAAACAAATGTACATTGGTACTGTACAGTACATAGATGGCAGTGGAATAATGGAGTTTACGTCACATTTAGAAATCTAGAGGACAGAACTACAAGTCTTACTTGTAAGGTTCACCTTGCGCAAGATGAAGTGAAAGATGAAAAGGGCAAAATTAGCTTGTATACTTGAGATTTTATGTAGTGTTAAATATGGAAAGCGCCATACATGTAACAATTGGATTATCTAGGATTATGTGTACTAGCTTTAACAAATGTTAAAAAATAACACAAGTGTTAAAAATGTAGAAAGTATTGGATGTCGCATGGTTTGTGTAGCTGGGTGCTTAGCTGGCCAGAGGGAACAACTGTAAGGACACTGTCACATGGGACTCCTAAGGTTGATAAAGACAGGGCAGTGTAGCCTCCATCCAACAGTGGGAGCCAATGAGACCTGAAGAACTGAAAGGACTCTTTGTGCAGATCGCACTGGACTATGGGAAATGTAGTCTATGGGGAGGACTCTACTATGGAGGTGAATAGGTTGACAGATTACAATTCCCAGAGGGGAGGCACACAAGGGGAGGGGTGAGAGGAGCTTTTCCTGGGCTGTGCAAAGGAGGATGGTTTCTTTTTTTGGCTGTGAGGGGATCAGAGTGGGATACATCTCTGTAGTGTGCTGGAAGCTGTGGCGCCTCATCCCTGGACTGCAGACCATGACTGTAACGGTTGGAGCCAAGAATCACAGTGAAGAGCTTCACACTGAGTGCAATGTCAGAAGAATTCCTGTTTTTCAAGCATCTGAACTGGAGTCTGCCAAGTGCATAGGACTGGTGAGCAGCCACTTGCTTGGTTCACTTTGGCACTGCTAGCAGAGGGAGACTGTTCTTTACTAGATAGCATTAACTATTGCATGCAGAACCTTGAAAAGACAGTATTCATGTGCACCACCTTAAAGATTGGGCCCCAAAACACAACTGGTAAAAGATTAAGAGCAAGGAGCTGTTTAATAACTGACTTAATTTGGAGTTATCACCCTCCAGAGATTCTCACATATACAGAGCTAGAGATACCCTCCATATGCTACACACAAAGTGTACTTTGGGGCCAGAATGGGTTGCTTCCAGGCTAGAAAAAGAGACTGCCTTACAATTGCTTATCATTCTGATACTGTAAGTATATACTGTTATATATATACTATAAAGCACATGTGTCAAACACAAATACCTGTGGGATGAATCCGGCCCTCCAAGCCATTTCATGTTGCCCTCACATCCACAGCTTTTTTTCAGCCAGAATGTAGCAGAACTCCATTCGTCACTTCTGGCTCTCACCCTCCACTCATCAGAGTCACTTATAAACACAGAAACCTTCTGTGTTTACAAGGGCAGCTTTCTTCTCAGCAGCTCATGGCTGTCACAGATCCCTGTCTGCCCTGAACCAATGATCTCTCTGCAAGTGAGAGAGAGAGACAGAGCCACCAACACTGCCAGGAGGTACAAGAGCTAAGCTGGGTAGGTGAGATGTATGGAAGCTTTTGGGGGGGCGGGAGGGGAGAATATGTGGGCTGTGGAGGGAGTTGTGTGCAAAGGTGGGGGATGGGGGAGAGTGGTGCAGAGGTCAGGGTTGTGGAGGAGGGGTGGAAGTATAATGTGGACAGCTGAACCCTGCACTCTGTGCATAGCACACCCCTATACCCTGAACACTGTACGTAGCACACTCCTCAACTCTACACTCTGCACGTAGCACACTCCTGAACTCTTCATTCTGTATGTAGCGTACTCCTGAACACTGCGTCTGTACACAGCGTACTCCCGAAATCAGTGCTCTGCATGTAGCACACTCCTGAACCCTGCATTCTGTATGTAGCGTACTCCTGAACACTGCATCTGTGCACAGCATACTCCCGAAATCAGTGCTCTGTACGTAGCACACTCCTGAACCCTGCATTTTGTATGTAGCATACTCCTGAACTCTGCACTCTGTATGTAATGCACTCCTGAACTCTGAACTCTGCACTCTGTAAGTAATGCACTCCTGAACTCTGAACTCTGCACTCTGTAAGTAATGCACTCCTGAACTCTGAACTCTGTACGTAGAGCACTCCTGAAAGCTGAGTGATAATGCTGATGCAGCTCATGATGGAAATGAGTTTAACATCCCTGCGAAAACATACATTAATAACCAACAACTGATGGATTAGCTATAGTAGCACAGGCCCATAAATAAAGAACGAACATCTAACAATCCAAGTCAAATACAGCATAAGGCTGAATGACTATCCCCACAAAGAAATAAATCTAAGAAAAGTTGACTATGAATTCAATGGGGCTGGAGGGGAGGAAGGGAAACTCCATCTCCAGGATGCTATTTAAAGGGAGCAGACACATGGACAGCATGGACAAGTCTTCAAAATGGTCAATAGCAGCTTGTTACTGAAGAAGAACTTGAAGCTGAACAGGTGAATAGTTCCACCTTATTGTTCACATTTTCAGTTTTATCTCAGCAAATATTAATCAGGGAGGCTGAGAGGCTGCAGATAAATGCAGTTAGCCACCAGAGAAAGTGTAATTCCAACATTGTACCACAAGCATGTAAAATGTGAATGTTACTGTAGAAATTGCTTAAAGTGACCCTGTCTTCCCACATAGAAGAAAAATTTATTTAAAATATATTTTAAAAATATTCTTCCCAAATATATATATTTATACTTTAACATATATGTTAAAATGACTTTTTTATATTTAAAAATAAATTTTGAAGAATATATTTTTTTTTTTATATATTTTTCTGATTTTTTTTAACATATAAAAAAGTTTTATATTTTTTACAAAAATGTGTAAATGCATTCCAAAAATGTAGATTTGTATCTTTAAAGACATACAATATATTTGAAATGTATTTAAAAAAATATTTTTCATATATTTTGTAATAAAAACGCATTTCACCATGCAGTGTATATATATATATATATATATATATATATATATATATATATATATATTGAATGCGGCCAAAATTGTAGCATTTCAAATATATGGGGCAATATATTTGGGAAGAATATTTTTAAAATATATATCAAATATATTTTTCTTCCATATGGGTTCTAACTTACCTGCACCATTCACTTTCTGTTCCTCTGAATAAGAATTGCAGGTTAAAGTAGCTTTTGATACTTATTCTTCCAGGACGGTCAATCTCCTGTGCCCCCCACTGTATTTGGTGGTTCCTCCCATCCTTATATTTCTACAGGAAATAGTAAAGGAGTCAGGGGAAGGAATCACTGAACACAGTGGAGGGGGGAGAGGGACACAGGAGATTGATAGCTCTACAAGTGTTGGCTTCAGAAGAAATTTTATCTAGCAATTCCTCTTCAGTGGAGCAATGCATGATGGCAAGGGCAGCAGGAGAGGTAAGCGATCACCTTTTTTTTTTACAGGAACAGTGGTAATGGACAGGGTCACGTTAAAGTGGAACTGAAATTATAATTAAAAAATAACCAATGCCCCCTAGTCAGCCTGCATAAAACATTGTGTAGCCAGACAGCTTTGGGCCCTTTTGCTTCAGGAACAAATAGCAGTGGCATGATTGCTATGGCTATAGTTACGCCCTTGCCCCTAGTACATCCTAACACCTAACCTAACACTTAACCTAGCCCTCAGTTATATCTACATCTTTTTTACTGAGATGACCAAATACAATACTTCATAGACTTCTTTCGGTTGCACAGACCACTTTGGATTGCCTGTACATTAGTGCTTGGGTAAGGAAAAGTTAAAGAAGAATTCCCGGCAAAAAATGTTTTCTCCAATGCAGGTGGGCTGTGCTCATACTGCATGGGTTAACTGCTCTTTTTTGTCTAGGGGATTTCAAAGCGGAGACATACTTACCTAATTCGCTGATCCTCCAAGCGCAAGACCAGTCCCCACAGCTCTTGCTCTCCCTCATGCTAGTGATGTTGTGAATGGACTGTTCCTGATGTAATCACACCCACAGACCAGTTCTTAATGTGAGGACAGCAGGAACAGTCCATTGCTGGATGTGGGGGAGCACGGTTTTCGGGAGGATTGAAGAATCAGGTAAGTATAGCCTTTCGGAGCGCCCCTAGACAAACAGTTCACCCATGCACTGCATGGAGTTTTGCTCTAAGGTGGCCATATACATTATAGGGGAACAATAAAGAACTTAGACAGCAATACAAAACATGGCAGAGGTTCGAACCCTTTCTCACTCTATGCAAAATTAAAAAAAACAACAACAAAAAGGTTTTGGAAGGAGTTTGGATTTATTGTCGAATAAATTAGTATGCTTTTTACCTTAATTGTAAATGCTTATACATGCTTTATTTCATCTCTAATCCTTTTATGAAAGACGAGCCATGCCAGCCAGGGAGCTTTAATCATTTTTTAACAAGTACACTACAAAGCAAAATGTTGCAAGCAATTACCTACTATGAATTCATCACAGCAAGGGGGAGAAGGAAGAAGGATTTTTATCATACAGCAGTATTTTTGTATCACCAACTTGTCAGTAGATCACTCTGAACTGACAGTGATCATTTACTGGAAGCTGAGGTGCTCATCTCACAGCTCTTTTGGGGCCTGTGTTGCTTGCATCAGTTTGATATCAGCCTAAAAAGCTTCTGAGATCTTTCAGAGTTCCCTGACAGATTTATACGACCTTCTTCTGACCAGTAGTTGACCTGCTTTAAAGTCGCAGAAAAGTCATTTCGGGTACCTTTACCTACAGGCAAGCTTATAATAAAGCTTACTTGTAGGTAAAAAGAATATCTCCTAAACGTACACCATTTAGGAGATATTCCACGGAGTAGCAGCTGGTGACATCATCAGCTCATATGCTCCGAATAGAATAGAAAAGAAGAGAATGGAAAAGAATAGAAAATAAAAGAATAGAATAGAATAGAATAGAATAGAAATGAGTAGAGTAAAACAGAACAGAATACAAAATAAAAGAATAGAATAAAATAGAATTGAAAATAAGGGAATAGAAAAGAACAGAATAGATTAAAATAGAATAGAAAAGAATAGACTAGAATAGAAAAAAAGTAGAATAAAATAGAAGGAATATAACCATCTTACGAAATTTCAAATAGAATTAATTGGAATTCAAATGCCAATTCAATACTTTTTGAATTCAGAAAATTTGAATCAAATTGTAAAACTGGATGAGTTCCTAAAACAAATTTAATGAATTTAACCTCTTCACGCCAAGCTCACGCAAACGTGCAGCCTCTCGGCGTCTGGGCCTTGACACCGAACGGCCGCACATTTGCACGCAATTAAAAAAAAACATGTGCTGAGAGTGCGTGCCCTACGTGTTCCCAGCATACATGTCCGGTACTCACGGAAAGGTCCCAATCTCCTCTTGTGATCGGGACCTTTCCGGATTATGTGACCGCAGTGACAGCGAATCATGGCGGTCACATTACCCTAAAACCCCGCCCCGCCTCCCGCCTTCTGAAACCCTTAAAGGGCCGGGAGGCGCTGGCGCCAAGGAGTTAACTAAACAAAATGATTTAAATAACTAATCGAAACAAAATGAAACATTTTTTTTTGTTCTGCACATGTCTAGTTATGGGACAGGAAGTGCAGGAATCTATCCCCAATGGGACACAGATGTAAAGAAAAAGAATTCAAAGGGGTTATAACCCTCTATTATTCTATCCAAAAAAAGTTTTGCTTTCAGTGCTACTTTAATTTTAACAGCTCTGTTCCATATCATAAATTTTTCCTCCCAGCCCAGTCATGTCTTTTCCGCCATCACATAACACCCCATAGACCCCCTTCCAGGTAGACCCACCATTGGTATACATCACACCCCTCTGTGCACCATCCAAAGGGTCGCACTTTCATCAGCTTGGCTTTTCGGTGCGTTGTTTCCAATTTGTCTCAAGTTTTTTCCTCCCCTCTGCTGGGCTCCTGGACCCTCTGCTTCTTCTGTAATTATATAATTACTTCACAACACGGCTGGTAGAAATAACCAGACAGACAGCTAAACCACCACAACAATAACGACAACGGAAACATTAATTTCTAGAGTTCTCTTAATTAATTCATCAGGAGCCGTGCTGTGCAAAATGATTACGTTAAAGTGTTTAATTACAAATTTATATGTAATGATGCACTTTAATTACTTTGGACGGTTACAATATTATCGGGCCTTTTTCCCAAGATTCCTGGCACCGCATCTGGGTTTTGCAGAGAACTGCCACAAACACTTCTGCCTCTCAATTATTTACATAGCGTGTGAAAAATCTGGCTCGGATTTAGAAAAGAATAAGAGAGAGAGGAAAAAAAAAATAAAAAATACCTCTTAAGCTGGATGGTAACTGAAACACCCCCAGGAAAATACAGTCAAAGAGTGTCAGGTCAGGCAGAAGATTCTGTGTGCAAGAGCAAGCACTAATCCAATAAAATGAGATTATAGGAGCGGCAGGAACAAAACAACGTTTATTGGAAAGAATCAAGATACATGACATGTTTCTGGATCTGATCAGATACACTGATACAATGTAATCCCTCTCCATATCTAATTATAAACTTTCCTTGTAGAAACATCTTTAAAATGGCTTTCTTGACATGTTCCATTTAAATAAGGAGCGTGATTCAGCTAGAGAGTCAATTTAGTATACTGTTTGAAGCTGAACTGCAGGCAAGCAGCTAAATACTCACATGAAATACACATAAGGTAGCTGTTTCAACTGCCAAAGGACATTTTTTTGTGCATCCAGTTCTGAGATTTACACAGCCCTGCCACACTGCACTGTCCTTCCTTTCATAGCATTGTGGCAGCACCCAAATATTTCAGAGTTCCCCTTTAAGCTGTAACATTTCTAAAAGCATTTCTTTGCAGAAGCAGGTCATCAGCTCACTTCCTCCCCCTCATTTCCTGTGGAACAGTCTAGCAGCAGTTAGAGATATTTTATCTAAATGGGAAATCGCAAAGGCTAACTGCTCAGAATGTATTTTATTGGTACAGAAAAGTAAAGAGGAAATATATGCATTGTGACGTAATTGTTGGTATATACACCATGTAAGATGTTTTTCAAACACTTAGCTTTCAGACGCGAGTCTGACTAAGTCCCAGCTGGTAAAATAAAAACTTGTTTTCCTCAAGTTCGTGTCCAGAGTTTTCCTGGTATTCCCAAAGTTGCTATTACAATTTATAGTCAGCCACACATTAAAAACACTGTCTGCTCTCCATGATCCACCCCCACCCAATTAGAGGCAGCAGAGATGCCCACAAAGGGAGACTTGTAGGGTCCCCTTTAAGAAGATTTTGCAGGCTGATACAGATCTAATTTCCAGTGGTCCATAATTCTCAGGATATACTGAATTTCAATTTTCAAAACAAAAAGGAGAAGCCCTTTAAGAGAATTTAGCAAGGTGTTACAAATCCCAATAGTCCATGGTCCCAAACAATTGTAATAAAAGCCCAAATTCCAGCAAAAGACAGAAGACCTTCTCCCCAAACACCACTCTAGATTCAGCCTTCAGTCTCCTCCAACGTTTTCCATACAATTGCATTGGAATAGAATGTAATGCTTTTTAAAATATTTTTGTACATTAAAAATTTAAGTTTTTTTTTTACATAATATACAGTTTATGTCAGAAATGTTCGTATACATTGGTGCCTAAAAAGTCCCACCACAAAAAAATGTCTAAATATTGTTATTAATTGGGATGCTGGCACAAGTTCCTCCATGTTTTTTGATATTGTGTTATTTTCGTGAACAGGTCAAGATACCCTTTAATGTGTACCTGTGGCTACTGTAACATAACTAACCTAGTAAAATAAATTAAAATGTTACTAAAACCACAAAAGTAAAATTAGTCTGTATATGCAGTAAAGCATGCTTGTTATACTCACTGTTTGATCCTTTCTTCTCTGATCCTCCCCTTCTTCTACTGTCCCCAATCCATCTGCTGATAGAACAGAGCCTTGGGGGCAGCACATGCTCAGTTTGGTGTGTATTGCTAGAGAGTTTTTTTGTCTTGCGAGAGTGCATGTGATCAGCACAAGGCCAATCGGGGCTGTCCAGACAGAGGGTCAGGGTTACGCAGTCTCATAAGACAATCAGGGGAGAATGAAAACTCCTCCTACAAGCTTTACCAGTGCTCAGCTGGACACTGATAGAAGTAACAAAACTGCTATATACTGCTAATGAGAAAAGGTATTTAGTAGTTTATATTTACTAAAACAATTGCATTTCCATGTTCTGTGTACTGTGGGAGACTGTGAATGCAGGGTCCTGAGTTTAGTAACACTTTAAGTGTAGGAATCAAGAGGTGTCTGAACATACCTGCATATACTGTACCTGAATGCTGGAAAAAGCATAAAATGGAGACCACAAAATAGAATACAAACCCACTCTTAAAACTTTATTAACGGTGTTAATTGCATCACTGACATGGGCTCCTTCTTCTGTCATGGTGCCCTCTAAATGTGTGGACATGCAGTCATTCAGGCCTCATGGACATATGGTCAGCAAAATCCCATGTAAAATGTTTTCTGTTAGAGTGAAACATGTCAGACGGAGGAGCCCAAGTGGGTGGTATGGTCGACTCTGTATCAATGTCTTTACAACGGGGTTGTATTTCAATATACAGACACCAAGTTTGGTTTGCATATGGTGTAGGCATAGGCAAGAATAATGTAGGAGTCTGTCAGTGAGGGCCCGTACTTAGAGTGGACGGATCCGGATGTATTTGGGTCTTGGAGCTGAGCGGCAGTATGCTGAATCCTGGGATATTGTATTACGAAAAAAGCAATTTCAGCCATGAAGACACAAGTTGGTTCCATCCTGTTCCAATGGAAAAGCCGCCCTATTGGTACAAATATTGGTAACAAGATGCTTCACTAACCAACAGGTAGTTGAAAATTAGGTGTAGTCGTCATACCGCACACAATATTTCAGGGATCCCAATGTGCTTTTGGGGAAATAAGCAGTTAACCACAAGCCCTTTTAATCCATTGCATTTTATTTATTAACATCTTAGCCAGGCAAGGGTTTACTTTAGGTATCTTTGGCTTGATATGGTTTGTGAGTCTGTAAGGTGCAATAGTAACTACTGCAAGTGAATACAATGTCCACCAAAGTCTATGAGCGTGGATGGGTGGGGAAACAGTGCAGCAGAATGACTTCCACCTCAATAGAAAGCGCAAAACTAAAACTAGTGCTGGACTTTACATGACTGGTAGCCTGCTCAAAGATCTGGCAGCTGCGACCAGTTTTGTAAAACAAAAATTGCTGTTTATACACTACCAGCTGGCCTACAAAATTTGATTTGTGTTAGAACATTCATACATAAATTCTGAAAAAACATTTATCAGAACATCCTTTCTTGCCATCATTGAGTTAACTAATTTTTTTTCAAAAGCCCTTAAAATTTAAAGTGGTTCTAAAGGCTTAAGGTTGTTTTCTTTCATGTGGTCTATGCATGAAGGTAAAAAACCCTCTGTGTGCAGCAGCCCCCCCAAACTCCTCTAATACTCACCTAAGCCCCCTCTCGATCCAGCGATGTGCACTGGAGTCTCGGCTATCCCAGGACTCCCTCTTCTCATTGGCTGAGACAGCAGCAGGAGAGGGGGCAGGGCCAGTCCACCAGTCCGTGTGTGAAAGGACATAGGAAGTAGTGGGTGCCCCAATAGCAAGCTGCTTGCTTTGGGGGCACCCAACAGGAGGGAGGAGCAAGGACTGCCAGCAGGGGACCCAAGAAGAAGAGGATCGGGGCTGCTCTGTGCAAAACCACTGCACACAGCAGGTATGTATAACATGTTTGTTATTTAAAAAAAAAAAAAAGACTTTAGAATCACTTTAATCTGTTATTTGAATAGAATCCCAGATTTATTAACTGGTTTTCATTACAATCATTCATGCTTAGAGTTTTGCTGATTCGAGAAACAATTTCCATTCTGTTTTCCTTCACTTTTTTGTGTTATTATGGTAAAAAATTAACCATTATAAATTCAATTGAATGTTCCAAAAACAAAAAAATTTGATCAAAACGCTACTGGTCATCCTATGGGATTTCTACTCTTTGTAATTCTTATGGAGAAAAAGAAAGGTCAGGCCTGTAAGCAGGGGTGGACTGACAACTCATGGGGCCCCTGGGCAATAGGGGATCATGGGGACCCTGTGTCCTTGCCCAAACTCAAAAAAGACTATGAAAAAGTTACCAGGGGCATCTCATGGGGCCCCCTACTGACCCCGGACCCTCGGGCAGTGCCTGAGTTTCCAAATGGTCAGTCCGCCCCTGCCTGTAAGTAAAGACATCATTTTTATATCTGAGAAATCTTTTTTACATAGTTGACAAGGCTTCAAAATGAACAAAGGTTCATTCAGTTCAACCTATGTGTGTATGTGTGTGAGTCTCTAAGAATTCCCATACCCCTGTGCACTATATTCTCTTGAGGAAGATATCTAAAAGTTTTTTAGGATATCAAAACTCTCAGCTAACGCCACTTGAGTTCTACAATTTCACTGCTTTAACATTATTATTATACAGGATTTATATAGTGCCAACAGTTTGCTCAGTGCTTTACAAAATAAAGGGAGACAATACAGCAACAATACAGTTCAATACAAGAGGGATAGGAGGGCCCTGATCCTTGGAGCTTACAATCTAGGAGAAGAATTCCTTACATAATTTAAGCTGAAACCTCCTTTGGTCCATTCTCAGATTGTGGCTGTGTGACTTCTCCAGGGACCATAGAGTATAAAATTTATTAGTTCCTATAATCATCTTTGATATATTTCTACATTGTGATCATACCCTCTTTTAAGTGCCCCCAATCTTTTGAATTTTTCCTCATAGCTAAGGTCTTCCAGCTCCCTAATTCATTTTTTGCCCTTCGTTGAACTCTTTCCAGTTCAAGGAGGTGACTAAAATTGCACCGCATATTGCATATAGGCTGAACTAGGGTTTAAAGATGGAATTATTTATCTCTAGAATGTATGTCCTTTTCAATGCATGGCAATATTATGCTAGCTTTGTTAGCTGCAGCTTTGCATTTCATCCTATTACTAAATCTGTAATGTTCAGGGACCCCAAATCTTTCTCATCACTGATTCTCACAGGAGAGCCCCTGCTAGTCAGTATATGCATGTGTAATTTTAGCACCTGAGTGCAAAACTTTACATTTTTCAATAGTGAGCCTCATCTGTCATGTAACTGTCCATTCTCCCTATTTCATCAAGGTCTTCTTATATCTTTTTTCTGCCTTGAATTCAGCTGGTCTCATTTACACCAGTCAGCTCTGCTGCGGTGCATTTAATGCATGTGTGTTGCGTTAGGGCAGCCCATTTGTGAGAATAGCATGCAAGGAAACAAACAGAGGACGCACAGGCCTAGTGCATTACCTAAAAAAATGGGTTTATTGTATAAAAAGTGATATACTCACAAAGGGTAAAAATCAAAGGGACATCACATGAAATACAGAATGGTCCAATCTCTCTGAAAGGTGTCTTGTAGGGAACTATAGACCTACAAATACTGACGCGTTTTGAGACTAAGCCTCTTCCTCAGAGCCGAAGCCAGCAGAGAGGACACAGGTTGTGTAGGTATCGGCTCTGAGGAAGAGGCTTAGCCTCAAAACGCATCAGCATGAGAAGTATTATACAGGATTTATATAGCGCAGCACTTTATAAAATTAAGGTAGACATTACAGTTACAATACAATTTGGTACAAGAGGAAACAGAGGGCCCTGCTCGTTGGAGCTTATAATCTAGGTATAGGCTGCTTAAGGTGTTACTAAACCCCGGACCCTGCATTCACTATATCTGGTCTCCCACAGTACACACAACATGGAAATGCAATTATTTTAGTAAATATAAACTGCTAAATACCTTTGCTCATCAGCAGTTAGAGCAGTCTTGTGACTTCTATCAGTGTCCAGCCGAGCACATGTTAAAACTTGTAGGAGGAGTTTTCATTCTGCTCTAGCAAGATGCAGGATCCCTCACCTCTGTCTGGATAGCACTGATTGGCCCTGTGCACACCCTCCCCCCCAAAAAAACCCTCTGTAATACATGCCAAACTGAGCATGTGCAGAGTGACTCCACATGATATGTCTTATCAGGAGATAAGAGGGGGACACTGGAAGAAGGGGAGGATCAGAGAAGTCCAGATCAAACAGCGTTTGCAGTCCAGAGGATTAACCCCTTAGGTTTCACAGTCAGTATAACAAGCACGCTTTACTGCATATACAGACTGATTTTACTGTTGTGGGTTTAGTATCACTTTGATGCACCACAACTTATCAAAAATTGTTTGTGAGTATTTTCAGCAGTGCATCAGAATGCACAGTAGTGCTGCGGTGAGCTGCATTACAGATGTCTTGAAAAAAGTGTTTTGGGGTGCCATTCAGAATGTGTGTGTATCACTGCATGGTACTGGTGGGAATAGGCTCTTAGGCTTCATGCACGCTGGGCATCACAAAATGCCACTTTTAGGGGTGTTTGACTTTTTTTTCCCTGCATCTAATAGCCCCTCTATGTCAGCCTGTGTCTTACACACATAGGGGTTTACAGATATTTAGGGGCAGGAGTGTTTAGAGGCAGAAAAAAACACCAGAGCTAGTGCATTCAGAAGAGGAGCGTTTTGCTATGAAAAAATTCCCAACACGTTTAAATGCATGTAAATGCATCTAAGCAGTCAAGAATAAGGGAAAGTCCAGCTTATATAGCTGAGCAGTGGCTAAGTGGTTACACCTAGAAGGACAAGGGTTGTTGGTTCGAATCCTAACCATGGCACTACCTGCCTGTTCTCCCTGTGCCTGTGTGGGTTCCACTCACACACCGAAAAAGACATGCTGATAGGTTAGGCACTGCATAAATTGATGGTGTTATATAAGTACTTGTAATATTAATACAGGGTTATGAATTCCTTGTATGACAGCTCCAGGGCTGTGGATAAGGGGGTACCACCAGTCCTCCTATATGGGGCCCAGGCCAGCAGGGGGGCTCAGGCAGCTAGGTGAATCAGATGTGGGCAGGGAGGGTGATCAGCACAACGTTGGGGACAATCACTGGAACCAATCCCCTGTATGGCTCTCTCTGCAGCAGCTGAAAGCTGGCTTCTTCTCTTCTCCCTTCTGCTGGCTTTTAGCTGCTGTAAAGAGAGCCATTCAGAAGATTGGTTCCTGTAACTGCCCCCCACCCCACCCATGATCATCCCTGTACACCATAAGTTTCCCCCTTTTGCCCAAGCCCTCCTGTGTGCCCCCACATCACAGTGCTGCCGGCTTCCCTCCTCTCCTTCCCACTGGCAGCTGCAAGCACACAAAAGGATCCTTCATGATCGTGAGTTGGGGAAGGGTCTGGTAAATATGATACATTTACCAGCCCGTTCCTTTGCTGAATGAACACAATGAGTGAAGCATAGTAAGCTGTGTTTTTGTTTGGGGGTGGCGGACCGGGCCCTGTCAGGTTGGCTGTATGGGCCCCCGTGGTTTCTAACAGCAGCCCTGGACAGCTCTAATTGGCTCAGCACTATCACATGCTCCTCTGTGCCTGGACGTATCAGATATTTCTTTTAGCTTCTTGTACTGAACAGAGTGGTAGGGGAGAGATGGAAAAACAAGCATATGCTGGTGGGAAACTGGTTGGTTTTCCCTAAATGGGGAACAGAGTTTTTTTAGTAACTTATCTGCAGCTCCAACCCCAGTCTAAACCTAACCTTAACACCAGTCCCAATCCCAATCCCAATCCTAGGAGCATGTCTAACACTAACCCTAGCCTATCTGCAGCCCCAACCTCAGTCTAAACCTAACCTTAACACCAGTCCCAATCCCAGTCCCAATCCTAGGAGTATGCCTAGCACTAACCCTAGCCTATCTGCAGCCCCAACTTCAGTCTAAACCTTACCTTAACACCAGTCCCAATCCCAATCCTAGGAGTATGCCTAGCACTAACCCTAGCCTATCTGCAGCCCCAACTTCAGTCTAAACCTTACCTTAACACCAGTCCCAGTCTCAGTTCCAATCCTAGGAGTATGCCTAGCACTAACCCTAGCCTATCTGCAGCCCCAACCTCAGTCTAAACCTAACCTTAACACCAGTCCCAATCTCAGTCCCAATCCTAGGAGTATGTCTAACACTAACCCTAGCCTATCTGCAGCCCCAACCTCAGTCTAAACCTAACCTTAACACCAGTCCCAATCTCAGTTCCAATCCTAGGAGTATGCCTAGCACTAACCCTAGCCTAACCCACAAAGTAAAAACGTGGTTATATAAAGGCTTTGAAACAGTCACTATCTTCCTCGCCATACGAGAAAACTGTGTGATACCTTGGGTATAGGACTCTCAAGTTGGATTGTCTGAAGCCACTGAGGAAGGAATATTTTCCAGTTTTTTATTCAAAATCCACAGCCAATTTAATTCAGGATCCATACATCAATTAATTAGAAACCATCACTAGGATTTATGTAGGCTGCCATTGCTGCTCTAAATTCTAGCTGCCTGATGTCATTGCCTTCGGTAGTTTTTGTGTTATTGACTTAAATCAAGTATGCAGCAAGTGAAGACAGAGTGAGGCTAAAACTTCCTATTTATCCCAGACTATTACTTAAGAAAGTACTGATGCCATTGTATTGCATCATGACAGCCAGACAACTGGCATTTTTGAAAAGCAATGTTACCAATCTCAATTTTGCTTATTTAATGTAATAATTTACTGATGTTTTCTTACTTAGGATCTTATTGACAGAAATATCCTGAGTATAATGTTCCCAAAATAGCTTGCATAAAGGCACATAAACGTGCGTATGCGCATACACACGTAATCTTCTCCTGCATTGCCATTATTGCAATATTCATGTGTATACATGCGTAAACATGTGTATAGACATACAAGCACGCATATGCACCTAAATGACTGCACTACAATGTAAAATTTTCTATTTTTGTTTTACGGCTCTGAACTCATTGTTGTACTAAAGTGTTACTAAACAAAGGATCCTGCATTCACTATATCTGGTCTCCCACAGTACACAGAACATGGAAGTGCAATTATTTTAGTAAATATAAACTGCTAAATACCATTTCTCATCAGCAGTATAGAGCAATCTTGTGACTTCTATCAGTGTCCAGCAGAGTACTGGTTACAGTTTGTAGGAGGAGTTTTAATTCTCCTGAAGGAGAATGCAGGACCCCTGACCTCTGTGTAGACAGTGCTGATTGGCCCTGTGCTCATCACATGCACTCTCCCAAGAATAAAAACTCTCTAGCAATACACACCAAACTGGGCTTGTGCAGCTTGCCTCCAAGCCTCTGTTCTATCGGGAGATATTTAGGAGACACTGGAAGAAATGGAGGATCAGAGAAGAGAGGATCAAACATCCTTTTTACACAATGTGGAGGATTAACCCCTTATGTTCCACAGTGAATATAACAAACATGCTTTACTACATATATAGACTGATTTTACTGTTGTGGGTTTAGTAACAGTTTAAAGCTTGTAGGAGTAGTTTTCATTCTCCCCTTATTGTCCTATGAGTCTGCAGGACCCCTGATCTTCTGTCTGGACAGTGTTGATTGGCCCTGTGCTGATCACATGCACTCTCCCAAGAAATTTTTTTTTTTTCTAGCAATACACACCACAATGAGCATGTGCAGCTTGCCCCCAAGGCTCTTTTCTATCAGCAGATGGATTGGGGACAGTAGAAGAAGGGGAGAATTAGAGAATGCAGAATCAAACATCCTTTTTACACAATGCAGAGGATTAACCCCTTAGGTTTCACAGTAAGTATAACAAGCATGCTTTACTGGATATACAGACTGATTTTACTGTTGTGGGTTTAGTAACACTTTAAAGTGGAGTTCCAGCTGAAAAAAATAAAAAAATAAAAGTCAGCAGCTACAAAAACTGTAGCTGCTGACTTTTAAAATACAACCACTTACCTGTCCTTTGGCCCAGCAGTGTCCTCACCACGGCTGGTTTCACCAGCTGTCTTCTCTCCCTCGCGCCGGCATCTTTACACAGCCGGGTGCCTACTGTGCATGCGTGGGAAGCGCTGCACTTTGTGAATGGTCCCGTAGTCTTCTGGGACCTTTCACGTGTCCCAGAAGACTACAGGGAGAGAGGGAAGGAGGACAACTTCAGCTTCCGATTGCCTAGGCGATCACAGCGAAAGTGGGAGTGGGTACCTGTAAAATTTGGGTACCC
Source organism: Staurois parvus (assembly GCF_062004578.1). Lineage (NCBI taxonomy): Eukaryota > Metazoa > Chordata > Amphibia > Anura > Ranidae > Staurois > Staurois parvus. The sequence continues at coordinate 5,884,630 of NW_028317814.1, read as the reverse complement.
ACTCCCCAAAGATGCCAATACTTAATGAGGAGCGGGGGACAAAGCATTAAAGCTGAGCTTCCCCTTTTGTGTGGAGCTCCACTTTAAGTATGTTTACACAGTTGTGTGCATTGTTCCATAGACAAAAATGCATCTATATCCAGATTGGTAAAAAACATGACTTTTCTTCTCCCATGTGCAAGAAGCCTAAATATGAAAGAAAACAATGTTTGGTGGTTGATGTTCCATCACCATCATATATAGGGGCCCACTTTTAGTCATAGTGGCTACTGCCTCCAATGCTTCCTTTCCTTTGGCTTGTCCTTTGGCGTATGAAGACATCACTTGAGTTTCTAGTGTATAAAGTTGTCCTTCGAGTGTCTCCTGTCTATAGTCTTGCATGGCTCTTCTCCTTCAGGGCCTCTTTCTAATACATATATATATATCATTTAAAGCTGCTTGTCAACAAATTTGAACAAAAGAAATCTCTAGGTTTTTTCTACCACTTTGGTTCGGAAAATGTCTTTAAGCTTCACATTCCAACTATCAAACGCAGCAGCTCTGCATGGGCCCACACTCGGTGTCTGTTCTATTTTTGTTCTACTAGTTGAATTCTTCCCTGACTCGTCAACCCACTGTGATCCTAAAGACATGCCACTGATATCACTAGCAATGCCTCATACAAGACTGCGAGATGGTTTGATTGTGTGTATTATTCCACAGTCTGTTGAATCCAGCTCTCCGCTGAAACTGTCATCTCTTGTTACTCATCCAGGAATGATCACTGGTTACATCAGACTCTTCTCCGCTATGCAGCATCGGAATTACACAGCGCAAATATAACCCAGGAATAGACCGACAGCTTTACCTGGAATAACTCAGTGTGTCAGGAAAAGGAACATGCAATTATTTTTAATTGCATCTTGTGTGACCTTGACACACTTACTACTGTGTTTACTTCAGGTGTTTTTAAAGGAATACTATTATCCAAATAATGAAAATACATCGGCGTCAATGATCGCATACAGTACCGTAAGAAAAGATTATCATAAGCTTTTGTCTTGCCGCTGCATGGAGTTGGTTTGTTTTCCTTGTGATCTCCATGTATGAGTTTCCTCTGGGTGTTCCGATGACCCCACTGTTCAAAATAATACTGGCAGGTCAATTGGATTTCACGCATGTAGGCCCTAAAGCTGCCTTATAGCTACATAGGTTTCGGGGAACCCCCCCAGCTAAAAGTTATTATATCTACAGCTTACAGTATATTAGTGTGATCAGTAAGTTTTAGCTATAGTAACAAATAAATAAATGAATAAAGAAGATGGCATGTCTAATGTATCATTTTTTAACAACCACTCCAACTTTTAAATCAAAATTATTGTGAGCAATAATCATAAATAGGAAGAACTAATAATAATATCCAGAAAAGAAATGCAGGCAGTGAAAATTAAATTGTCCCTTTACTTTGGTGGTCAGAAGCAAAATGCCCCCTTATAATGGTGGTTAGTGGAAAAGTGTCCACTTGCATTGATGATTAGTAGAGAAATGCCCCCCAGTCAATAAGTAATAATGTACAAGTGTCCCCTTACAGTGGTGGTGTTCTGCTTCCAGAAGGGAAATATATTATGCATTTCCTGCCTGCAATATCAAACTTGATCACTAGATGAAGCCAGTAATAAATTTACTGTTTTACAAAAACTAAAGGCTGTTTAGACAAGAGTTAAGAGTTATCAAAAATTCCCATAATTCTGAGAGAAAGGAGAGAGATGCATCCTGGGAGCTCAGACTCCGTCTTAGAAACTGGGAGGAAAGGAGCCAGCTATCCCTTAAAGGCAACATCGCTAGTGAGAATCACTTTTCACCATCTATAGCCTAATTATTCATTGTGTTTTCTGTATCTTCTTACATTGATTATATGTACTTCTTATCTGTTTTTTCTTAATAGTTTTACTTCACCCTGTTTTGTTAAAAAAACTTCAAGATTACACTCAGTCTGGCTTATTGCAGAATAGGAGTGTTTAGCTGCTTGTTGTGTAACACACAGGGAAAGGTGTAGCAAGGACAGAACAGGTGGTGTGTGGAAATGTTCTTCTTTTACATTGGTATTCAGTGGAGAAGGGTTCCATTACATTGGTGATTAGTGGAGAAAGTCCCCTATTACATTGCTGTTAAATGGACAAGGGCCCTCTCTAAACTGGTGGTCACTGCACAAGGGTCCCCTTGCATTGGTGGTCAGTGGAGAAGTGTCCCCTGGTGGTTAATGAAAAAGGAAGTTCCTACATTGGACCGCAGAGGAGGAATTCCCACTTACATTGCTATTCAGTGGAAATGTGTCCCCTTACAATAGTGCTCAGTCCTACTTACATTGGTGGTCAGTACAGAAATGCCCTCTTACACTGGCAGTCACTGGGGAAGTGACTCCTTATATTAGTGGTAACTGGAGAAATTCCCACTGACACTGGAAAATTAGTAAAAAAAATTATTTCATTGGTGGTCAGTGGAGAAGTGTTTCCTTGTATTGGTGGTCATTGGAGAGGTGCTGCTTTACAGTAGTGGTTAATGAAAGGTTTAACACTACATTAGTGGTCAATAGAAAATGGCACTGTTACATTGGTGGTAAGTGGAGAAAATCCCCCTTACCTTGGAGAGTCAGTGGAAAAATGTTTTCTTCTGCTGATCATTAGTGGAAATGGGCCCCCTTACATTAAAGGTCAGTGGAGAAGTGTCCCCTTACATTGGTAGTCAGTAAAAAGTTCTTTCCCACATTAGTGGTTAATAACATCGGCATCCTTATGTGGGGGTCAGTGGAGAAATGCCCACTTACATTGGCGTTCAATGTAATGGTGTCCCTTTGAATTGGTAGTCAGTAAAAAGTTCTTTCCTACATTAGTGGTCAATAACATCGGCATCCTTACGTTGGGGGTCAGTGGAGAAATGCCCACTTACATTGGTGTTCATGTAGTAGTGTCCCCTTACATTGGTCAGTGGAGAAGTGCCCCCTTACATTGGTGATAAGTAGAAAGAGCATTACATTACACATAGGTTGGTTGGGAATGATGCCTCCAGCTAAATTGGTAATTGGTATCAGTGGTTATTAAAAGGCAAGAGGAGAGGCTCTATTGGGCTCAAGCGGTTGGAAGAATAAGGGCACCATCAGGCAGGAGATAAACCCTCTATGGTTTGCTACTCAAGAAACCTCGATCAATCTCTAGAGGAACCCTGGTTGAGAAAGACTCATATAGACAGTGTGGTAGGGACTTAGATTGTGAACTCCTGCATGGGGTCAGGGAACATGTATTCTCCAAATGTCAGTGAGATTATTATTGATGCACTATAAACAAAAGCTATAAATGTATACTTACTTGAACTACTGCAGTCACCTCTGTCACATTCCCTCAGCAAATGCGATAAAACCAGAAGTTCTGGATATTAACACCTGCTTTAAGTTTTGGATAGACAGTGTAAAGGGTTAAAACCAAGGCCAAGGCCAAGGCCAAGGCCATAAGTAGACATCATACTATCCTAGTCACAGAAAATGCCTGGAAAGCTTCAGTATAAAAAGATTTGTCAGTAGGCCTGAACAATCCTAGGACAGTCTGCTTAATTTTGTCATCATTGTGTTCACCGTTCCAACAGAAAGAGTCGTCTCTTGTGCAATTTACAGGTTATGCATCGATTATCCAGGATCGAATACACACTGTGAGAAGCCCAGGAATGTAAGGTTGCACACTGTGAGAAGAAAGACTGAAGGTAAAGTGTTTCTGAAAAAAGAAACGGGCTCCTGAAATGTCTATGTCTCCGATTAGGATATGTGTACATTCTGCTAGTTGTACATAGCTCTTCATGTGTTTTCTGAGGATGTGTGTGATTGCGTGGGTGAGGGATAGTATTAAACATATGTATTGTGTCTATGGAGCATTCTATAGAAAATGAGAAATTACTGAATTTCTACCTCATCCATGGAATGGGAAAAATTTGAATGTTTCTCATTGAAACCAGTAGACACCTCAAAAGCTTGTAGAGGAACATTAGTAAAATGCTAAATGATGTTTATTGACAAATTTGACTTCCTTGCCTTCCTACAAAATAATCATTAGTGGGACATGGACTTACATACACTATATTGCCAAAAGTATTGGGATGCCTGCCTTTAAACGAACATGAACTTTAATAGCATCCCAGCCTTAGTCCATAGGGTTCAGTATTGATTTGGCCCACCCTTTGCAGCTGTAACAGCTTTAACTCTTCTGAAAAGGCTGTCCATGAGGTTTAGAAGTGTGTCTATGGGAATGTTTGACATTCTTTCAGAAGCTCATTTGTGAGGTCAGGCACTGATGTCGGATGAGAAGGCCTGGCTCACAGTCTCCGCTCTAATTCATCACAAAGGTGTTCTACCGGGTTGAGGTCAGGACTCTGTGTAGGCTAGTCAACTTCCTCCACCCCATACTCGCTCATCGATGTCTTTATGGACTTTGCTTTGTGCACTGGTGCGCAGTCATGTTGGAACAGGAAGGGGCCATCTCCAAACTGTTCATACAAAGTTGCGAGCATGAAATTGTCCAAAATGTCTTGGTATGCTGACACCTTAAGAGTTCTCTTCACTGGAACTAAGGGGCCAAGCCCAACCCCTGAAAAACAACCCCACACCACAATCCCCCCCTCCACCACACTTTACACTTGGCACAATGCAGTCAGGCAAGTACCATTTTCCTGGCAACCGCCAAAAGCCAGACAGAGAAGCATGATTGGTCACTACAGAGAACAAGTCTCCAATGCTCTAGAGTCTAGTGGCAGCGTGCTTTACACCACTGCATCTGGCGCTTTGCATAGCACTTGATGATGTAAGGCTGTTATCATTATGATTTCAAAAGGAGCCAAACAACTATTTAATAAGAAATGGCTTCATATGATCATCATCCTTCAATAACAGAGCATTTTTTGGCATGATCAGTCATATTTTTAATATCAATGCCAAAATTTCACAATTTCTGCCAGGGTGTGTAAACTTTTGAGCACAACTGTAGATATCTTCAGTGTGGACATAGGCAGCTTCAAATTGGACATAGATATCTTCAGATCGGTCATAGATGTCTACAGATTGGACATAGATGTCTTCAGATTGGATATAGACAGCTTCAGATTGGTCATTTAAGGCTTCAGATTGGGCATAGATATCTTCAGATTGGACATAGCTTCAGATTGAAACTTAATGGGAAACAAATATACATTAGTGGAGATCCCTAAACATTTGCTCTAGGCACTCTAGGTCCCTGGAAACATATTTGGGCTGTGAAAGCAGCATCCACATTCAGGAGAGGCTGACAGGTGTGAGGGGTCTCAGAGGACAATGTATTGTACAACTGAAGGGAAAACCGATCTGAGCTATACAGCTTTCGTTTTAATTACTGGTACAGGCAGCTGATCAAATGTCCATTTCTTTGTTTTTTTTCCCTGTAATTCTCTCTTTAGTGTTCATTTCTATATTCCCAGCGTTTGAGAGAGAATGGTTTAGACCCCTGCTTTATCACATATTAGAGGTCACTCTTATGTTCCATAACCATTTAATAGACCTCGTATTTGGGTCATGGAACTCAGAGCTGATAAAGCTCCTTTTGTCAAATGAGTTTTATTATAAAACAAGAAAAGTTCCACATATTAGCTGAAATCTGCTGTGCCTTCATTCTTCCTAGCAACTTCGTATACCACCCGTACATCACCCTCAACCTAAGCTCCTAGTGTAGACCTCTGACATAAATGCACTCCACTTTTATCAGATGGGAAGGCAGGACATATTTGGCAGTAGTATGTAGTCGAAGAAGAAACCCCTACCATGCCCCAAGTTGTGCTGATTATGAAGAATTGATACAAAATGTTTAACCACTTGCCTACTGGGCACTTATACCCCCTTCCTGCCCAGGCCAATTTTCAGCTTTCAGTGCCGTCGCACTTTGAATGACAATTGCTCAGTTATGCAACGCTGTACCCATATGAAATTTTCACACAAATAGAGCTTTATTTTGGCGGTATGTAATCGCCGCAGGGTGTTTTATTGTTTGCGCTATAAACAAAAAAAGAGCAAAAATGTGAAAAAAAAAGTTTTTCTTTGTATTGATTATAAAATTTTGCAAACAGGTAATTTTTCTTCTTCACTGATGTGCGTTGATGCTGCACTGATAGGCAACACTGATAGGTATGGATAGGCAGCACTGATGGGTACTGATGAGGTGGCACGGATAGGCAGCACTGATAGGAGGCACTGATAGCTGTTATTAATAGGTGGCACTGATGAGCTGGCACTGATGATGCTGCAGTGATAGATGGCACTGATGGGTGGCACTGGTGGGCAGCACTGCAGGGCACAGGTGGGTGACACTGCTGGGAACAGGTGGGTGGCACTGCTGGGCACAGGTGGTTGGCACTGCAGGGCAAAGGTGGGTGGCACTGCAGGGCACAGGTGGGTGGCACTGCTGAGTGGAAAAGGTGGGTAACATTGATGGGCACAGGTGGGTGGCACTGATGGGCACAGGTGGGTGGCACTGATGGGAACAAGTGGGTGGCACAGGTTGGCGGCACTCCTGGGCACTGATCATCAGGGCACTGATCATCAGTGCCGATCCCTTCACTGACATCTGCCAGTTCTCAGCAGTACTTTCCTCACACTGTGACAGCGTGTGGAAAGTGCAGCCGAGAAACGGCAACTGTATTTACCCAGTGATTGCCGTGTCATTGGACACAGCTGATCACGTGGTAAAAGGCCACCGTGACTGGCCGTTTACCATACCCCGCGATCAGCTGTGTCCTTAGGACACAGTGATCACCGGCAGTGCCGGGTGCGCATCGCTGGGAGCACGCAGGGGTGGGTCCTGAAATGACATATATGGACATCGTCCCAGGATTCCACAACCGTGTTGTAGCCGTCAAGTGAAGTGATTGACCTCAGGTGATACACAGAGATTAAATAAATCCTCCTATATAATTTGTACCTGTCTATCTGCAGTCTTCTCTTCTCTATATCCAATCAAAGTTCTGAATTTATAAAGCTCACCTGAGAGTTTAGAAACAGAGCTGAAATGACACAATGAAAGCTCAGTGAGGAGAGCTCTGAGAGCTGATTGGAGGGAAAGGATACACCCCCTCACACAGCTCAGATGAACAGAGCTGAGGCTGTCAATCTGCTGGAGGTCCCTTCCCTGTCACCATCTTTCTCTTGGTGTCAGGAAAACTTGTCAGAAGTGACTCATGTGATAGCAGAGGAACGAAGTAGCAGACAGAAATGACATTTGGTGCTCTTGATTGAGACAAGTACACACTATAGAGGGATATGTTTAGTTCATATTTCATATCTCTGGTTTACAACAAATTTAAGTCATGGTTCACACTACTGCTATGTGATTTTGATGTGATTTACAGTGCAATTATGTGGTGCAACTTTGCATATTCTATGGGGCCATGTCACACTGTAAATCGCACCAAAATACTGCAAGAACATTTTACAAAATTGCACCATTCTGAGTCACATTGATTAGAATGAACACCATTGAAAACAATGGGATTTCCCTGGTCAAGTGATTATTTGTGACCCAAGCTGCATCAGAAGTCTCACTAGTGTGAACCGGGCCTAAGTCTAATCACTAGTGAAACACACCACTTAGCCTACATTCACAGTAGAGTGGGTTGGGAACATGTTCATAATCATAGGTGGTCCCGAGCCACACAGAAAAGCACTGCCCTTTAGCAGATGTATGGGGGTGCCATTAATTCCTAATGGCACCCCTGTGCATTGGCGCTCATAGCACAGTTTTGCTAGCGCCATTCTTCATGGTGCGGTGCAATTAAATAAAAAGGGTTGGGGACTTCTTTCCCCGTGTTTCTTCCTTGGTGCAGCAGACCATTTAAATGAGTGGGCTGCTGTACCCATGATGTGCGCTCACAAGTGAGCCAAACATATGTGATTCAAGGCTAACAGTACTATAAGTGATGTTGAATTTATTATATGATGTTCTTGATATGTATATACACTCACCCGCCACTTTATTAGGTACACCTGTACAATTGCTTAGTAACACAAATTGCTAATCAGCTAATCACATGGCAGCAACTCAATGCATTTAGGCATCTAGACGTGGTGAAGACAACTTGCTAAAGTTCAAATAGAGCATCAGAATGGGGAAGAAAGGGGATTTAAGTGACTTTGAATGGGCAGACTGGTTTGAGATGATAGAAAGGCAACAGTAATTCAATATGTCAATATGGACCAAAATCTCTGAGGAATATTTCCAACACCTTATTGAATCTATGCCATGAAGAATTAAGGCAGTTCTGAAGGCTAACAGTACTATAAGTGATGTTGAATTTATTATATGATGTTCTTGATATGTATATACACTCACCCGCCACTTTATTAGGTACACCTGTACAATTGCTTAGTAACACAAATTGCTAATCAGCTAATCACATGGCAGCAACTCAATGCATTTAGGCATCTAGACGTGGTGAAGACAACTTGCTAAAGTTCAAATAGAGCATCAGAATGGGGAAGAAAGGGGATTTAAGTGACTTTGAATGGGCAGACTGGTTTGAGATGATAGAAAGGCAACAGTAATTCAATATGTCAATATGGACCAAATTCTCTGAGGAATATTTCCAACACCTTATTGAATCTATGCCATGAAGAATTAAGGCAGTTCTGAAGGCAAAAGGGGGTCCAACCCAGTACTAGCAAGGTGTACCTAATAAAGTGGCTGGTGAGTGTATATTGCCTGTATAATGTGTGTGTGTGTGTGTTTGTAGGACATTGGACATGACACCTAATCATTATACAGTATATTTATGCCTTTTGTAGATATTATTCTCACACGGCCTGAGGAAGCTGACTTGGGCCTGTGGAACATGTAACACATGTCTTGGAAATTCGCTTTTAACGAATTTCTCCTTACCGTGAGTACTCGCAGTTGGATGCGCAGCAATCCCTCATAAAGCTGTGCGAATCTCGCTTACTGCGACTGCAGCTAAACTCCACGATTCCTGCGCCTCCAACTGGTTTAGCTATCTCGAGATGTGGGGAAATGGAGCTCCAGTTACCTAGGAATGATCACACGACACTCTCAGGTTGCTGTTGGAATTCACATAGAGAACGTTTTTATTCTCAGCCTCTGGTTTTATTACAAACACACACATGCCCCCCCCCGACGCAGGGGGGGGGGGTCAGGTCAATCCCCTCCCACAGAACAATGCAATGGGCAGTGTCTATACACAGAATGTACATCCTGATTGGAGCATAGCCTTTCCTTTTATCTATACTGGAAACCAGTTCTCCCCTCCCCCTTTCCCATGGTGAGCTCTCTGTGGAGACCAGGCTTCCTATCCTATCAGCTCCTACTAGTATGTCCATTCTCTGTACAAGCATTCCCTAGATTAAACAGTGTCAGTCTGTATCTGAATGGGCCCATTACGATCTTTATTAAAACATCCATCCAGATACAGTTCAGGTCGGTAATGGCTTGTAAGATATACATGAGCCTACACACGGAGTTCGCACTGCTTGGCGCCTGGTGGTACGAAGTCCATGTGGTACTATGCTGCTGATATGTGGATACAGGCCCGCGGCATTCGCATCGAATGCCGTGGTGGTATACATGCCGGTCTATAAGCGCAGATCTGCCATCTCATCCAATACCGAGCTGAGTACTGTAATACATACATTGTAAATGCGCATGGCCCAATTGCAGCCTTCAGAGCTTTAATTAAGCCACATGAGAAACATATGAATAACACTAATATATGACACATTTAAAGTTCAACCTGTAAATACAAAATTTCCATGACACACATTGCCGCCATCTCACTTTTAACTTATCAGTGCAGTGCAGGAAAAAGCTGGTTCACCTAAAGAATATGTCAACCCAACATCTCATATTCCTAATATGTGTCTGCTGTATCATATACTTATATGAAAAAGTATCCTGTTCTCTTTGTATTGCTTCCTTTGTGTGAAATCCCTGGTGTTCTTGCCAGTTCCTCTGCTTTCCTATCAAGAACATGAGAGCACAGTACGCTCAGCTTTCTGACTTTGGTGGAAGTCCTCCAATGATCATACTTCTCCTGACATGCCCCCTCTGCACAGCCATTCACTGAGAAGTTCAGTGTGCTGCTGTTTCTCCTCCCCCAGCTCTCTGAGCTCAGTATGTAACATGAGAACTGAGGACAGGGGCGGACTGACCATTTGGAAACTCGGGCCCAGGGTCAGTAGGGGGCCCCATGAGATGCCCCTGGTACCTTTTTCATAGGCTTTTTTTTAGTTTGGGCAAGGACACAGGGGCCCCATGATCCCCTATTGCCCAGGGGCCCCAAGAGTTGTCAGTCCGCCCCTGACTGAGGGTATGGAGAATAAAAGGTATTTCAATTTTTTTTTATATCTATAAGAAAATCTTTTACCTTTCTTTTCTATTTTAAAGTGAATGGGTTGTTTTGAGGGTTTACATATGCTTTAAGGAACAGAGTGTAACATACCAATTAGTTTAAATATTTTATGGGTTGTGATTTTAAATGCAATTGTTAATAAAAAAATTTGTTTAATTAAGGTAACATTTATGCATCTATATATCTTGCTGATGCTCTATAAATCTCTGGAGGTATAGTTGTGTGTTTTGTTTAGATAAATGTGGGACGTGGTGTCTTGCTATAATGATCAAAGGACAAATCGGGTTTATATATTAAAGAAACTGATGCTTTTTTCTTTCTTTCTTCTCCATAACGATTACTTTACACCATGGTTTAAAAATAACAAATTAAATATTTTAAAGGTGAGATGACAGGTTTGATGCATTAATGCATTTGATAGTTAAATGAGTCTGGACACAATGGCCCCATGATCCCCTATTGCCCGGGGGCCCCATGAGTTGTCAGTCCGCCCCTGATTCCATGTATGGCTCTCTCTGCAGCAGCTGAAAGCCAGCTTCTTATCCTCTCCTTGGCTGTCTTTCAGCTGCTGCAGAGGAACCCATACAGGGGATCAGTTCCAGTAATTGCCCCCCTGCCGCACCCATCACCCTCCCTGTGCACCACCCTCCTGTGTGCCCCCACTACCGCATAATTGCCAACTTCCCTAATCTCCTTTCTACCGGCAGCTGCAAGCACAAAATAGGACCCTTCAAGATGGAGAGGGAGGGTCCAGTAAATATGTTACATTTACCAGCCCTCTCCTTTCCTGAATGAACACAATGAGTGATTAGTACTTTCAGTGGCGCCCTAGGCAAGTCAAAGGAATGTCCTACCTGTGATAAGCCTATATTCTCTCTCACAATTCCCAGGCTGTGCAGTCAGTTCAGCATTGGTGGTTTGCTCTGTAAAATCCAGGAGGAGCTGATCTTATGCAAGAATGGAACTAAGGGCCATTAATCAGCAATTATGCTTAGGTCTGTACCCTCTTCTGGTTACCTGAAAGCAGGGGCGTATTTGCCGCAAGGCAAACAAGGAGTTTGCCTAGGGTGTCACTTTTCAGGGGGGCAGCACATTGTCACCGCCACCCACCTGCTCACAGAAGCGACACTTAGGACAGGGGCTGTTATGTAGCTTACCTGTGTCCCACTTCGATCCGATCCACGAAGGCGCTGCTGGAGGAGGGGTAGAGAGGGTGTCCTCATTTCCCGGGTGCATGATCATGGATCACAGATGCCAGTACGCCCGCCCCTCTCTTAACTGGCCACACTCTGAGATCACTGGGTGGCCTATGGCAGCCTGTCCCTCCCTCTGCAAGCTCCGCCTCCTTGCCAGTGATTGGTCGCCTCATGGGGCACTATTCCTCCCACTGACACCAATGATGGGGCACTATTCCTCCCACTGACACCAATGATGAGACACTATTCCTCCCACTGTCACCAATGATGGGGCACTATTCCTCCCGCTGACATCAATGATGGGGCACTATTTCTCCCACTGTCACCAATGATGGGGCACTATTCCTCCCGCTGACATCAATGATGGGGCACTATTCCTCCCACTGACATCAATGATGGGGCACTATTCTTCCCACTGACACCAATGATGGGGCACTATTCCTCCCGCTGACATCAATGATGGGGCACTATTTCTCCCACTGACACCAATGATGGGGCACTATTCCTCCCACTGACAGCAATGATGGGGCACTATTTCTCCCACTGACAGCAATGATGAGGCACTATTCCCCCCACTGACAGCAATGATGGGGCACTATTCCTCCCACACTGACACTAATGATGGGACACTATTCCTCCCACTGACACCAGTGATGGGGCACTATTCCTTCCACTGACACCAGTAATGGGACACTATTCCTCCCACTGACACCAGTGATGGGGCACTATTCCTCCAAATGACACCGATAATGGAATAAAATAAGAGATGGAGCTCGAATAGGTAGAGGAAACGGTCTAAAGAGGAAGGGGTGTAGTTTACAGATGAAGGGGTGGATCTTAAACAGGAAGGTGTGGGACAAATTCAGATACGGGGGAGTTCCTGATTTTAGTCTTACCTAGGGCAGCACAGCCAAAATACACCACTGTCTGAAAGTCAATGCTGTGCTAAGCCCATAGAGGTCAAGGGTTCTTTTACTGCCTGTAGGGTTTATGTTTTCAGCTCTGCATTTCATCTTTAAACTACACTTATCCCTAACCAAAGTTTCACAATTCATCACATTACAATCTGACTTTACTGTCTTTGTTTAATACTCTTAGATTTACTCCAAAGTAATACGAGGACCTGCCTAAACTATCCAATCAATTTGCATTCAATCAGACAGGCTCTTGCATTACATAGTTGTCAGTAGATCCACAGTCAGATATGAATGTGTCTGGTAAGCTTATGAGCTACAAAAGTGCTTGGTCATTAAAACGGAGTTCCACCTAAAAAAAATAAATAAAAGTCAGCAGCTACAAAAACTGTAGCTGTTGACTTTTAAAATACAGCCACTTACCTGTCCCTCGGTCCCGTGGTGTCTTCACCAGCGCTGGTTTCACCAGCCGTCTTCTCTCCCCGGCACCGGCATTTTCAGTATGGACACCCGGCTGTGACAGCTTGCGACTTCACAGCTGGGTTCCCACTGCGCATGCATGAGAAGTCCTGCGCTTTGTGAATGGCCCTGTAGTCTTCTGGGACCTATCACGTGTCCCAGAAGACTACAGGGAGGGAGGGGGGGAGGACAACTTCTGCTTCCAATTGCCTAGGCTCCCCAAAGGTGCCAATCTTTAATGGGGACAAAGGCTTAAAGCGGAACTTCCCCTTTTGGGTGGAGCTCTGCTTTAAGTCTGTGGTCTCACTAAAGCAAACCAAACTTTATAAGAAGCTGTTTTACAAAAAAAAAAAATCTACAGCCATTGGTCACTCATTAATATGTGCTAACGGAACCTAGTCCATGTGTTTGTGTGATTGACAATATTGGTTGAGTCTCATTTGGCTGTAGGACATCTATCTGAAGCTCTGCTACTTCCTGTCGGTCTTCTATAGATAGAGGCTCTTCTGTTCCTGTACAGGGTGCTGCATGTGGGCTGTGTGTGTGTTATATGCAGTTAATGAGCAAAGAAGAGTGTCTGCCCATTCACATAATGGTTTCACTGGTGCTGGGCCTGCCAATGGCAGATGGTGTTTGCGAGCATTGCCAGGTCCCAGTTGAGTAGTGCCCTGGGAGACACTAACAGAAGCTGCCTCTGCAGAAAGCCCTGCCAAACGCAGTGGCATATGCTCCGCTCTGCCCTACACCTGTCGACGGGTAGGATTCACACACAACTCTCGTGGCACCGGCTGAAGGGAAAGATCTCGTTTCCATCTGGAATGTGTTTAACCAATAAACAACCAAAGGAAGAACAAATAAAGACAAAGAGATGTGCATTCTCTGAACTGCCTAAACATCCAAAATTGTGGGAAAAAAATCGACTTTCCCCTGTTCTGGGTGTGATAGCTGAACTCCTGTCAAACCGTCTGTTTGTGACTGGGACACATGTGAGGCAGATGCTCCATCATCACCGCATGGCTGTAGGAAGCATTGACAAGGCACTTAAGTGCAGAATGCCTAATACAGTCCATATAGTGCTGGAAGCCATTTTGTAATAAAAAGACAAAGGTGGAACAAAAAAATAGCCTTCCCACGCTGATTATGAATTGCCTGCCTCCTTCTCTTACCTTGCATTTTGGTAAACAGGTGGGCCCAGGTTTGCATAAAAGGCAGAAGACTGTTCAATGGGACAGAAGGATGCTCCATGTTGTTCACTTTTTATCTGTATTTAGTGTCCCCACTACTCCCTGATTTGAATGTGAAGAGAAATCTCTCTAGCTGGGAAACAGACTGCCACAAAACACTTTTGTTTAGTAAAATGTGGAAGAGTGAGAACCACCTTTGGGTATTATTATTACTGTCTCTGTAACAACAGATACCCTCAGTTCTTGTCTGACTGTCATAAGGATGGAAATTGAGGCAACGTCCTCCAACAAGGTAAAAAAAATGGAAAAAGTGTTTACTTTTCCCAGTTTTAAGTGACAAATTAAGACAAACTTTTTTCTCTTAGTAGAACATCATTACATCCTTTTGGATGGTGGATTTTGTGTGAAGCTTATGATACAATTTACATCACATGTGAGTCACTAACCTGGTCAGATCCACCACTATTTTCTGTAACACCCTGAAAGCTCCCAACATCCTCTAAAAGAAATGTTTCCTCAACCTAGGCCTGGGTGAATCCTAGTAAATGCTAGAGAGGCTACTTTGGATATGCATATACATATTTCCTAACCTTTTGACATGACTTAGAGACACCTTTTAGCATGAAGTACAGTGGGGCAAAAAAGTATTTAGTCAGCCACCAATTGTGCAAGTTCTCCCACTTAAAAAGAGAGAGGCCTGTAATTGGCATCATAGGTAGACCTCAACTATGAGAGACAAAATGAGAAAAAAAATCCAGACAATCACATTGGCTGATTTGGAAAGAATTTATTTGCAAATTATCGTGGAAAATAAGTATTTGGTCAATATCAAAAGTTCATCTCAATACTTTGTTATATATCCTTTGTTGGCAAACGTTTCCTGTAAGTCTTCACAAGGTTGGCACACACTGTTGCTGATATGTTGGCCCATTCCTCCATGCAGATCTCCTCTAGAGCAGTGATGTTTTGGGGCTGTCGCTGGGCAACACGGACTTTCAACTCCCTCCAAAGGTTTTCTATGGGGTTGAGATCTGGAGACTGGCTAGGCCACTCCAGGACCTTGAAATGCTTCTTATGAAGCCACTCCTTCGTTGCACCGGGCGGTATGTTTGGATCATTGTCATGTTGGAAGACCCAGCCACGTTTCATTTTCAATGCCCTTGCTGATGGAAGGAGGTTTGTACTCAAAATCTCATGATACATGGCCCCATTCATTCTGTCCTGTACATGGATCAGTCATCCTGGTCCCTTTGCAGAGAAACAGCCTCAAAGCATGATGTTGCCACCCCCATGCTTCACAGTAGGTATGGTGTTCTTTGGATGCAACTCAGCATTCTCTCTCCTCCAAACACGACGAGTTGTGTTTCTACCAAACAGTTCTATTTTGGTTTCATCTGACCATATGACATTCTCCCAATCCTCTTCTGGATCATCCAAATGCTCTCTAGCAAACTTCAGACGGGCCCGGACATGTACTGGCTTAAGCAGGGGGACACGTCTGGCACTGCAGGATCTGAGTCTCTGGCGGCGTAGTGTGTTACTGATGGTAGCCTTTGTTATGTTGGTCCCAGCTCTCTGCAGGTCATTCACAAGGTCCCCCCGTGTGGTCCTGGGATTTTTGCTCACCGTTCTTGTGTTCATTTTGACCCCACGGGGTGAGATTTTGCGTGGAGCCCCAGATCGAGGGAGATTATCAGTGGTCTTGTATGTCTTCCATTTTCTAATTATTGCTCCCACAGTTGATTTGTTCACACCAAGCTGTTTGCCTATTGCAGATTCAGTCTTCCCAGCCTGGTGCAGGTCTACAATTTTGTTTCTGGTGTCCTTCGACAGCTCTTTGGTCTTCACCATAGTGGAGTTTGGAGTGTGACTGTTTGAGGTTGTGGACAGGTGTCTTTTATACTGATAACAAGTTCATTGATACAGGTAATGAGTGCAGGACAGAGGAGCCTCTTAAAGAAGAAGGTACAGGTCTGTGAGAGCCAGAAATCTTGCTTGTTTGCTTATTTTCCACCTTAATTGGTGGCCTACTAAATACTTTTTTGCCCCACTGTATGTAGGCAAAGGACAATCACAGACAGGTCTCTTGTTACATATACCATAAAGAATTAATACACAAAAAATGATTAGATAAACCCACAAATGCTCTTTTCACTGCTACTTTTCCTTTATACCAGCCTATCAAAACTAAAAAAAGCAATAATTTAGAGGTGGGATGAAAAGTTTAGACAGAAGCATGCCAGGGGAGAATGTTGCCTGACATGGCCATCTTTACTGCCTGAGATGGCTTTTTTTACAGTACCACTCAGTGAATTTTGGAGTTGGGAGTACCCACCCTTTAGCCTCAGTGTCACCCCTCCATGAGTGCCACCTTAAGGCAGACAGCTCAGCTTGGTTTGTGGAAGAAACATGTTTGGTAGTTAAATATCATTATATATGTATATACAGTGAAGGAAATAAGTATTTGATCCCCTGCTGATTTTGAATGTTTGCCCACTCAAAAAGAAATGGTCAGTCTAAAAATCAAATGGTAGGTGTATTGTAACAGTGAGAGACAGAGTAGCAGCAAAAAAAAAAATCAAAAGTAATGCATGTCTAACAAATTATGCACTGATTTGCATGAGGGAAATAAGTATTTGATCCCCAATCATTCAGGAAGATTTCTGGCTACCAGGTGTCTTTCAAACAGGTAACAAACTGAGATTAGGAGCAGTCTCTTAAAGGGAGTGCTGCTAATCTCATTTTGTTATCTGTATAAAAGACACCTGTCCACAGGAGCAATCAAACAATCAGATTCCAAACTCTGCACCATGGCAAAGACCAAAGAGCTGTCCAAGGATGTCAGGGACAAGATTGTAGACCTACAGAAGGTTGGACTGGGCTACCAAACTATTGCCAAGCAGCTTGGTGAGAAGGTGACAACAGTTGGTGCAATCATTCGCAAATGGAAGAAACACAAAACAACTGTCAATCTCCCTAGGTCTGGTGCACCATGCAAGATCTCACATCGTGGCGTGTCAATGATCATGATAACAGTGAGAAATCATCCCAGAACTACACGTGAGGATCTTGTCAATGATCTCCAGGCAGCTGGGGCCACAGTCACCAAGAAAACAATTGGTAACACACTACACCGGCAAGAATTGAAATCCTGCAGTGCCCGCAAGGTCCCTCTGCTCAAGAAAGCACATGTCCAGGCCCGTCTGACATTTGCCACTTAACAACTGTATATGCGGAGGACTGGTTGAAAGTGTTGTGGTCAGATGAGACCAAAATCGAGCTCTTTGGCATCAACTCAACTCACCGTGTTTGGAGGAAAGAAATGCTGCCTATGACCCCAAGAACACCATTACAACTGTCAAACGTGGTGGAAACATTCTGCTTTGGGGGTGTTTTTCTGCTAAGGGGACAGGACAACTGCACCGCATCAAAGGGACAATGGACGGGGCAATATACCATCAAATCTTGGGTGAGAACCTTCTTCCCTCAGCCAGGGCATTGAAAATGGGTCATGGATGGATGTTCCAGCATGACAATGACCCAAAACACACGGCCAAGGCAACAAAGGAGAGGCTCAAGAAGAAGCACATTAAGGTGCTGGAGTGGCCTAGCCAGTCCCCAGACCTTAATCCGATTGAAAATCTGTGGAGGGAGCTGAAAGTTTGAGTTGCCAAACGTCAGCCACCAAACCTTAATCACTTATCTGCCAAAGGAGTGGGCCAAAATCCCTCCTGAGGTGTGTGCAAAGCTGGGGGCCAACTACAGGAAATGTCTGACCTCTGTGATTTCCAACAAGGGATTTGCCACCATGTACTAAACCATGTGTTGTGAAGGGGATCAAATACTTATTTCCCTCATGAACATTCAAATCAGTGCATAATTTGTTAGACATGCATCTCTTTTGAATTTTTTGTTGCTATTCTGTCTCTCAGTGTTACAATACACCTACCATTTGATTTTTAGACTGATCATTTCTTTGTGAGTGGGCAAACATTCAAAATCAGCAAGGGATCAAATACTTATTTCCTTCACTGTATATACTGTATATACGAGGTGTGACAATTTAATTCCTGAAATGGACTGTAAAAGAAAAAAGTTTGCTTACATATATACTAGCCGCTGTTGTCACCTCCAAAGTAGTTACCTTGTGAAGCATCACCCTTTTCTAGATGACTGTGCCACTGCCCGAAACATTCCTGGAATTCGTTTTCAGAACACTGCACAGTATCTTTATGGTAGTGCGCTAGATGTCATCAAATCTGTGTCCTTTGAAGGCATTTAATTTTGGGAACAGCCAAAAGTTGCAGGGTTCTCAGTCAGAGGAATAAGGTGGTTGGTCAAGTTCTGAATAGGTTTCTGGGCCAGGAACTTGCAAACACTTATTGCATCATGTGCAGGAGCATTGTCGTTGTGGAGAACCCACTCATCAGGCCAGAGTTCCATTGTTTCCCTCTGAACAGACTCCCGTAACCTTTGCAAAATTTCCAAGTAAAAATGTTGGTTGACCATTGTACCATGTTCTATGAATTCATAGTGAACTATCCCATTATGATCAAAAATACACACCAGCTTGGTTTTGAACTGAGGACGAGACATGCATGCTTTCTTTAAGCAAGGTGAATTATTTGTTTTCCACTGCATGCTCTGGAATTTTGTTTCTGGACCATACTGGAAACACCATGTTTCATCAACAGTAATAACCCAACAAACACATCCAAATTTTTTAAAAGATCGGATGAAATTTGAAGACCACATTCTTTCTGATCTTCTGTCAAGATTCAAGGCACCATCTATGTGGAAATCTTTCTCATTCCCAAATCCTTCATTAGAATTTGCTGCACTCTTTACCTGTTCATGTTCAATTCTTCTGCCATCATTCACACACTCAATCTTCAATCAGATTGTGTGAAGCATTACACTCTGTCCACATTTGTATCTGTCTTTTGCATTTTTGATTGCCCACTTCTTGCAACATCTTCCCGCACCTCCTTAACCTCTAATGCCTTTCAAACACACTTAAGTTCTTCATGGGATGTTCACCATAAGCCTGTTGTAACAGAGCCAAAGTTTCATTCACACTTTGCCAATTTTCACGCTAAATTTGATGTTAATCTGCTGTTCCAGATTCATGTCACTCATTTTCCAGCAACAGCGCAGCTCACACATGTTATTTCCTCTACTACTCCACAAAGACTTAGTCAACTGGTCTGCTACCCAGGCGAGTGCAAGTTAGAACATGTCAGAACACGTTCAAGTGCGAATGGCCGTGTGACTTATATATATATATATATATATATATATATATTGTATACTGTTTTGATTGGCCGTGCCAGGATGATGTAACTCCTGCGCATGCGTGTTATTTATTCATCCTGGAGGATCTTCAAAATGTACACAGAGCTGCACATACAATATATACAGTGAGTAAAAAAAGTATTGAACACGTCATCATTTTTCTCGGTAAATATATTTCTAAAGGTGCTATTGACATGAAATTTTCTTCACATGTTGGGAACAACCCATGCAATCCATACATACAAAGAAACCAAAACAATTAAGTTCAGAAATTAAGTTATGTGTAATATGTGTAATAAAATGGAATGACACAGGGAAAAAATATTGAACACATTAACTGAAATGTATTTAATACTTCTTACAAAATCCTTTGTTGGTAACTACACCTGCAAGAAACCTCCTGTATGGAGAAACTAGTTGCATACATTGCTCTGGTGAGATTTTGGCCCATTATTCCATACAAACAGTCTTCAAATATTGAAGGTTTCGTGAGATTCTTCTATGAACTCTTATCTTTAGTTCTTTCCATAGATTTTTTATTGGATTCCAGTCAGGTGATTGACTCGGCCATTCTAGCAGCTTTATTTTCTTTCTTTGAAACCAGTTGAGAGTTTTATTGGCTTTGTGTTAGGGATCATTGTCTTGCTGAAATATCCACCTTCATTTCATCTTCATCATCCTGGTAGATGGCAGCAGATTTTTATCAAGAATGTTTTCTTTGAAGTTTACCAGTACCGTATGCTGAAAAACAGCCCCACACCATGATGTTCCCACCTCCAAACTTCACTGTTGGTATGGTGTTTTTGGGGTGATGTGCAGTGCCATTTGACCTCCAAAATGTATATTATGGCATCCAAAGTGATCAATTTTGGTCTTATCTGACCAGACTATAGTCTTCCAGTATGTCACAGGCTTGTCTAAATATTGTGCAGAAAACTTTAAACGAGATTTAACATGCTTTTTCTTTAGCAATAGAGTCTTGCGTGGTGAACCTGCAAACAGGCCATGGCGGTTGAGTGCATTACTTATTGTTTTCTTTGAAACAATTGTACATGCTAATTCCAGGTCTTTCCTGAGCACTCCACAAGTGGTCCTTGGCTCTTGGACAACTCATCTGATTATTCTTTTCACTCCTCCATCAGAAATCTTGCGAGGAGCACCTGGTCATGAAAGTCTGTCTAACACCCCATTACATTCCACATGTTTACAATCCCGATCCTGAACGTCATCAACATAGTGCCTTGAACATTTTCCTATTCTGTACACACTCATGAAAGAAAACATCATATTGGACATGTTTGCTGGACATGTATCACCTTCTGCTGTGGTTCCCCAAAGTTTGGAAAAAATCTTTGAATGCTGACATGACCACATCTGCCACTCCTTTTATGACAGAAAATCTCACACTAACAGAGACTACTTAGTCAGTGCCAAGGTCCTTGTTCTTATACGTCAACATCAAGGGAATTCGATTTTGTAGATTTGTTACTGCCAACTTACCAGCCATGTCACATCGACTTTGCCAATTTTGCTATAGCCACAATCCTTCCTTATGTTCAGAAGAGAACAAGCCAAAAACAAAGCCCTGTGTAAACAAATGTGAGCATTTTCTATTTATTGACATTGTATACAACCTAAATATGATTACAAAACATATTTGCAAATTAGAAGAAACATTTATGTTTTTCATTGTTCTTTTTTTACATCACGAAGAAAGATTGCTATGCTTTCTATGTATATAAAAATCCAGCCATCTAAAAATGTCCACACCTTGACTACGAACAGGAGCAGAGTTAGCCAACCCCCCGATGGGATCCATATCTGACTTATCAGCATTTGTTGCTAGCCAAATTATTGGGCAATGGAAGTAGTCATGAGAGTGCCACATACATGTATCAGTGAAGTAGGGTTGTCAAGGGTCCAGCTCTGTAACTTGCAGCTGAGAACATCACTTTTTTGCATAAGCTTCAAAGCAGGAGCCGAGAAGAACTCGCATCACCAATCACATTAAAAGGTCTAAGGCTGACCACAGATTTATTTTTTCGATCAGCCAGAGGTCTGATTGCAAAAAACCACAAATGGATTCTCTGATCCACAGAATTGGAATCCTCCCAACTGTCAGAATACATGCAACAGTGGGGAGGATTCCTCCACCATCCTTAAATCTCCTCCACTATCAGAATACACTGATCAGTGCTGCAGCCATTGATCGAATGAAAGTTTTCCAATAGTTGCTTTCAACAGAGATTATATTGACTTCTGTCGACTGGGAATGGCCATAGATGGATCAAAATTTGTCTGGCTTAGCAGGGCCTGGCTGAATTTCTATCTTTCTATGGCCAGCCTTAGGCAGGTTTAAATCTGAAAGAGATGAAATGCTGCACTGTCATAAACATTAAACAAATAATAAATCACAACACAAAAATAAATAAATAAATCAATGAAAGTCCCAGAGTGTAAACTGTGGAAAGTCCACCATGAATGAAAACCTTCAAAGTGCACCAGTTACCATGTGAAAAATGAGCCTGCTTACCAGAAGTTTAGACCTCACATAATAGGTCTAAAACCGCATGTGGATGGAACAAAACCCTACAGGGATGTATGAATAGATGACCCCAAAACACTTGGTTTCCTTAGCTGTCAATACAGTGCCTTAAAAAAGTATTCATATCCCTTGAAATTTTCCTCATTTTGTCATGTTACAATCAAAAAACGGATATGTATTTTATTGAGATTTTATGTGATAGACCAACACAATGTGGCAAATAATTGTGAAGTGGAAGGAAAATGATAAATGGTTTTCAACATTTTTTACAATTAAATATCTGAAAAGTGTGGCGTGCATTTGTATTCAGCCCCCCTGAGTTAATACTTTGTAGGACCACCTTTCACTACAATTACAGCTGCATGCCTTTTTGGGGATGTGTCTACCAGCTTTCCACATCTAGAAAGGGACATTTTTGCCCATTCTTCTTTGCAAAATAGCTCAAGCTCTGTCAGATTGGATGGAGAGTGTCTGTGAACAGTAATTATCAAGTTTTGCCACAAATTCACAACTGGATTTGGTCTGGACTTTGACTTGGCCATTCTAACATATGAATATGCTTTGATCTAAAACATTCCATTGTAGCTCTGGCTGTATGTTTAGGGTTGATGTCCTGCTGGAAGGCGAACCTCCGTCCCGGTCTCAAGTGTTTTGCAGACTCTAACAGGTTTTCTTCTAAGATTGCCCTGTATTTGGCTCCATCCATCTTCCCATCAACTCTGACCAGCTTCCCTGTCCCTGCTGAAGAAAAGCATCCCCACAACATGATGCTGCCACCATGGTTGACAGTGGGGACGGTGTGTTCAGAGTGATGTGCAGTGTTAGTTTTCCGCCACACATCGTCTTTTCCTTTTAGGCCAAAAAGTTCAATTTTGGTCTCATCTGACCAGAGCACCTTCTCCCACATTTGCTGTGTCCCCCACATGGCTTCTCAAAAACTGAAAATGGGATTTTTTATGGCTTTCTTTCAAAAATGGATTTCTTCTTGCCACTCTTCCATAAAGGCCAGATTTGTGGAGTGCACGACTAATAGTTGTCCTGTGGATAGATTCTCTCACCTGAGCTGTGGATCTCTGCGGCTGCTCCAGAGTTACCATGGGCCTCTTGGCTGCTTCTCTGACTAATGCTCTCCTTGCCGGTCTGCCAGTTTAGATGGACGGCCATGTCTTGGAAAGTTTGCAGTTACATATAGTTACATAGTTACATAATTAGTCTGGCTGAAAAAAGACAAAAGTCCATCCAGTTCAACTATAAAAAAAAAAAAGTTATAATCCTATACCCACAGTTGGTCCAGAGGAAGGCAAAAAACCCAGCAAAGCATGATCCAATTTGCTCCTGCAGGGAAAAAAATTCCTTCCTGATTTCCTGAAAGGCAATCGGACATTCCCTGGATCAACGTTAGCTATAAATAGTAACCAGTTATATTCTGTGTATCCAAGAAAGAATACAGACCTTTTTTAAAGCAATCCACTAATCTGGCTAGAACCAACTCTTGAGGGAGTCTATTCCACATTTTCACAGCTCTTACTGTGAAGAAACCTTTCCGTGTTTGGAAATTAAATTTCTTTTTCTCCAGACGTAAAGAGTGCCCCCTTGTCCTCTGTGATGACCTAAGGGTGAATAACTCTACACCAAGTTCACTATATGAACCACTAATGTATTTATACATGTTGATCATATCCCCCCTTAATCTCCTCTTCTCAAGAGAGAATAAATTCAGGGGGTTAAAATCATCACGTTGCTATACAAAGGTAACTGACACAAGACATATCTGTAAAAGATGGCACTATATACTCACTTTTCCTGCTATGTGTGTTGCCAAATCCTGTCCTAATCTCCAAAGTCCCCTGCAGCTCTGGAGAAGTCGTGGATGTGCACAAGGAAGGAGGCAACAAGCTAGACACCAAGAGGTCTTACATTATTACATAGTTAGTTTGGCTGAAAAAAGACGAAAGTCTATCCAGTTCAAACAAAACAAAAGTAAAGCTATAATCCTACACCCACAGTTGATCCAGAAGAAGGCAAAAAAAAACCAGCAAAGCATGATGCAATTTGCTCCTGGAGGGGACAAAAATTCCTTTCTGATCCCCCGAGAGGCAATCGGATATTCCCTGGATGAACTTTACATATAAATGTTAGTATCCAGTTATATTCTGTGTATCTAAGAAAGAATCCAGGCCTTTTTTAAAGCAATCCACTGAGCTGGCCAGAACAACTCTTGGGGAGTCTATTCCACATTCTCACAGCTCTTACTGTGAAGAAACCTTTCCGTAGGTTGCGCTACATAAACCCTTTAACTTTTCTGTTCATTGTGAGAAGTTCTCATTGCTTGTCCTGTAAGGTTCCTTGGATTGATCACATAAGACCTGAGTTCTGTTTGGCTGCCTTTAAAGGGCCAACTACCTACTTTGCTAGATGAGAAGTCTGCAGCTGGACCCCCTCTCTTGAATTTTTGAGCTAAATAAGCCATTTAAACTTCCTTAAGTGGCTGGTGCCCAATTGCCTTTTGCCTCACAACAAGCTAAGGAATCTGTCCTGAGAGTTAAAATGATAGTCCACGAAGAAGACTTGGTGTCCTCCTCAACCACCCGACCCGAAGTCTGTAGAATCTCTACCATTGAACCCTGTTAAAGGATGACACACATCAAAGTTTGAGGACTCAGGTCAGAATGTGCTGTTTTTATTTGCTTCAAAAAACTGATTACTACTTGACAGGGTTGCCCTCCTTCACCCCTACTGTTTGCATTGATTTTAGAACCCTTAGTCATTGTCATAAGATCACACTCTGATATTTCGGGGTACCCGCTCTTGATGTCCCAATTTAAATTATGTATGTATACTGATGATGTCATACTCTTCCTTACAAACCCATTGGTTTCTGTGCCTAATTTGTGTTCAGTGTTGAATGATTTTGCAGCTGTGTCAGGTCTTTCCGTAAATTTTTCAAAATCTGTTGTTATGCCAATTAATGTTACTGACCCTGTAGGGGATTCTCTTCCTAGCTTTTTCCCATTTTGCTGGGCCTCAGATCGTATTCAATACTTGGGGGTTTATCTTACACCTGGGGACTCCGGGATATTTGTAGCTAATTACCCATCATGTGTATCTCGTCTTTGTGCTTTACTTAAAATCTGGCATGGATACCCTATTTCATTCTTGGGAAGAGTCACGTCAATAAAAATGAATATTAAACTCCTCTACTTGTTTAGAGCACTCCCAATTTTAGTTTCTAAATTGTTCCTTGATCGTTTTCAACGGATGGTCAATAAATTTATCTGGCTAAATCAACGGCCTTGGTTTTTCCAACTTATTCTATATAAATCGCATAGGACATGTGGCCTCAGCTTCCCTAATTTCTAGATATACTACTTATCTGCTCGTTTTTCTCAACTCGCACAATGGGCGAGCATTAACTCCCAGATGCCAGGCCTATTGTGGATTGATATTCCTCCTCGTTCTTTGTTGGGTTACAATATGATCATCTCTCGTTCTTTGACACTGTGGTCCCAGTATAAAGTTAAATTGGGGCTGATATCTTCTGCTCCTCCGGGGTCAACATTTTTTGGAGACCCAAAATTTACCACAGGATTTTCAAACCCTTTGGCATATCATTGGTGGTATGATCATGTCTTAATTAGACTCATGGACTTTCAGAGGGGTGGGTCTTTTATATCTTTTGATCTTTTGCATACACTTTTTGAAATCCCGCTCCGTGAACATTTTCGGTATATGCAAATAAGTCACTTTTTTAACTCCCAGTATGGACTGTCACCCTTATCTCCGATCACATATTTTGAATGTGTTTGTCGTGACTTGCCTGGAGGTAGAGGCCTTATCTCAGATTTATACCATGCCTTTTCGTGTGCCATGCACCCATCACCACCCCCTTACAGAGCGAAATGGGAACTTGATTGTAACACTACATTTTCAGATGATGAGTGGGATTCCATGTTGGATAATATATGTAGGGATTCTACATCCCTTTCGGTCCGTGAAACGGCCCTTGAGGTTTTAACCCATTGGGATTATATCCCCTCTAGATTACATGTCATATTTTCTGGGGACGTCGCATCTCTGATTTAGGGGTTGCAGCCTCGCCCGAACGCTTGTACATATGTTTTGGGCCTGCCTTGGTCTCTCTATAATTTGGTGTAGGATATCGGAGGTAGCCTCTGCTTTGATGGGTTCCCCAGTAGATTTGTCACTTCAAAATTGCTTATTAGGTGCCCCTATTCCGGGGGTTCTAGTGAACGCAATGAGACTAATTCACACTATCTGAGTTTCCACTTTCTGGGCCATTACCTTTCATTGGAAGACCCCATTGGTCCCTCTGGCATCGGTAATGCGGAGGGTTGATATGATCATGCTTATGGAATGTATTCAGTATACTCTTCTAGACAAGATGCATTTATTTAACAGGAAATGGGACGGTTGGCACTTCATGATAAATTAAATTTCTGCTATACATTATTGACCCTAGATTCTCTGTCAGGTATGTGGTATCACCATACATCTGTTGGCACAGGGCCTCTAGTGTGGAAGCACCTCTCTCGGCCTTGGACATACTGGCTGGATGATACTATCACGTACCTGGTGATGGAGGCCAATGGAGAGAGGGCTTCCCTTGCGGCTAAGTTCCGGACTCCCCTGAGAGTGGGACAGCGGGAGTCAGGCCCAAAGTTGCACAGGTCGCCTGTAGGAGTGCTGGTTGGTGGTCCACTCAGGAGCACAGCTGGTGCACGGGGATAGGTCTGCAGACTGGAGGCACCTGTGCGTGGTATGCAAGCCTTCCAGGATTTGGATGTTTGCTGGTTAGTCAGTTCGAGCCATGGTCAGGTACCGGGTGGGGAACAGAACAGATGTGGTCAGGTGGGATAGCCGAGGTCAAACACGGAGGAGCAAGAGAGAGAGTATCCTTTAGCCAAGCCGAGGTCAGATCAGGGGTTCAGTAGAGCAGACAGGTCCAAGTACAAGCCGGGTCGAAATCAGGAAGTCACAAGTCACAGGAAACAGGAACAAACCATGGGGAGCTAGAGATCATCCAGCAACCAGAGGAAGTGATGAGTCTCTTTATAAAGGCCGTCTGGCACCAGACTGAGGCTGATGTGTCATTCTGTGGCCATGTAGAGTATTGGCAGAAATGCCAGAACTCCTGCTGTGGACAGGACCCTGACATGTGGTTATTCTGCCTACATTGTTGACTTCCTTTTTCATGTACTTGATCTGTAATTCTTTTTGAAACTATCTTTGTTTTATTGTAAACTGCCTATGTGCCGTTTTTTGTTATTCATGCTATTTTTTGTATGATGTGCTGTATTGCAGTCTATCCTTTAATAAAATCGTTTGTAAACCAAAAAAAAAAAAAACAGATTACTAAATGTTTACATCAGGGTGTAGCTACAGCTCCTTTTTTTGGATGTGGTACCATAGCTCTGACTTTCCTTCCTAATGGACATGAGCTATAATATCATTCAGGTAGATGGCAGATGTGGCTGTTCAAATACAGCACTATTAATTGTCCCCTGATCAATATGGTATTTTGGCACACACCCGATTTTACCTAAACCTATTAGATTTGATCATTACTGTGGATGTCCAAACCTGCTAAAGATTGGGCTACATCCTGCCACAAAGCAGAAATCTCCAAAGGCTCCATGGGTCATATATGGGCAGCTTTAGGCCAGGCCAGGATTAATCCAATCACGAGAGACCATATGACTTGCCTGATATAAACAGATCATTTTCATTGTGGTTTTAACTTTCCACACCTCTGATTCACAGATTTGCCACAGAGGTCTAAGGGTTAGATGTTGCATGTCTTCACAGGAAGCTGAGCTTCTTTTCTTTCTGTTCTCAGCCTCAGCTCAGACTGTGATCTGAAGCCATGCTTATTTCTCTCCCACCCGCAAAACCCCCAGGAGTCATTTTATGGGTTTATACTGTCAAAGCTCTATCCATTGTTTTCATCGTTATTTTTTTTTTATGAGTCCCAAGGATGATGGTTGCTAAGGGAGTTACCTTGCAGATACTGTGTAATACAGGGATCAATTAACTCAGTTGCTAGGTTTCACTTGGAATCAATTAAGTGGAACTGAAATTAACTAAAAATATCCCTTGCCTATTAGAAGACTAATTGCAATAGAAAAATGGAAAAACATAAAAGAGAGGAGACACTTTTAATACAGACGGTGAGAGGAAGAAGAAAGCCTTGTTCATAAAGGCTGTGTCCTCATATTCTATGTCATGGTTTGGCAGAAATGCTCTGAGTGCACAGCCCTGTCACATGTGCAGTGACTTATTAGACGGCGGCAGTAATAACATTACAGAACTAAAAATCAATAGAGGAAATCTTGTCACATAGATGATATATCTGTGATGCTTTAACCTCGATTAAGAATTCCTTGTGTTCACATTCGGAATGAACACACACTGATGGAAATGATCAATAATTTGAATATTCTCTGTTACAGTCCAGGTCAGGGCCAGCATGGCTTGTGCACTGGGGTTATTGGGATATTTTGGAAGAAGTTTTGTATGTTTATCATGTAGCACTCAGCCCTGAAGGAACCGCTGAATGTATTGGGTCCCCTGTTCCTGTGAACATGACTCTACAACAGCACCATGCACTCTGACATACCTGGTTGGGTGGGAATATTTATTCAAGTATATACAATACCCCAGTAGCAAAAGAGATATGAAACATAGCAATGATACAATAAACAATTAAACCATAGCAAGGAATATATTGCACATAGGTTAACAGTAGAAAGAAATATACTGATTAAAACAAGCAATGGGAATAGAGAGCAACTTCTTCTAAACTCTATACTGGGGCAATCCTAAAGATAATTATGCAACTCTAACAGTAATATACTCTCTTCTGCTGGCCAGCTTGTTGGGGCCCAACTGTTTTATCAGCCTGCTCATAATGTCCCTTTAAGCACTGAGGATGAGGCTGACTCTGGTTCCTTTATGATCTGTTAAAGTAATATTAAAGTTTTGCCTTTAAAAAAAGAAAAAGAAAACTGTGATACCTACCTGCTCTGTGCAGTGGTTTTGCACAGAGAAGCCCCGAACATCTTCTTGGGTCCCTTGCTGGCACTCCTGGTTTCTCCTCCTTGACCAGTGCCCTCAATAGCTAGCTGCTTGCTATGGGGGCACTGGTGCATTCTTGCTTTCGAGCCCTGGTGTATGTGTCAATAAGACACATAGCGCAGTGGCTCAGCCAATTCCTATTGCTGCTGCCCAAATCTCCTGTGAGAAGAGAAAGACAGGGGAGGAGAACTACAGATGGCGCAGCACTGGATCGATGCAGGTAAGTGTTCCTATGGGAGTTTAGCAGCGTTTTTAGAGAAGGTTAAGGTAAAAAAAAAACAATTTAGCAACCTTTTCTAAAAACGCTGTTAAGCTTACAGTGTACATGAGGTCTTAGTACCACTTTATGATTTAAATTTTCATTTACTTTTAGCCAGGAAACTATCAAACCTTGCTCATTAATATTTCATATTTACCATTTGTAGCCAGCAAGTCAGGGTGTTCGAGCCTGCTCTCTGCTGTAATGTTTTATATCTATGCTGGTAATAGCCTGAATAGACCAGATAGTTTGCTCTCCTGCTGTTCATCATCATAATCAATACAAATTCAGTTCTGTAAATTAAATGTCATGGAAGCAACCTTGTATTAAATGTTTGTTTGTAAAAAAGTATTATTATGAATTAATGATGTAAAAAGACCAGTTTATAAATCTGTAAAATGAAAATGAAATGGACCAAAACCATTTGAGTTCCCCTTTGAAGTCTACCTGCTGCCATTTTTCCAGTTTTGGACAGAGAAAGAAGAGTTCAAGTTTGTCTTTTTGTTTTTGTCCTTATATGTATCCATCTGCCCCACTTTATGGTACCACAAAGGTTCTGTGGTAAAGTTGAATGCAGAGATTGGCCAGCATGTTGGAACTCAGTTTTTTAAGTTGTTATTGAAGTTGCATGTAGGTAGGCTGCCCCTACCATACACATGACAAGCATGTGCATCCTCACCTACGTGCAGAGCTTCAGGCCAATGATTGGTTCCTGCGCCAAGCTCACATCTTGTCAACATGCAGGGATGCAGGCCATAGGCTTCCCCTCAACACATCTGCCTGGTCATCAGTCCATTAGCTCCTTAAACCTGGAGCACCAGCCTATGTTTTCTATGGTCCAGATTAGGGCTCTGTGAATCCATATGACCCCTTGGGGTGTAGGCTGGATGCCTACTTTAGTTAGTGAACAGTGGACGACCCAGGCCAGCGGAAGAGGTTAAACTGTTCTTTCCTTTTTCCCAGGCTTTTGGAAACCAGTCTACTTGCCCTGTGCTAAGGGAAGGCTGGGTCCCGAGAGTCCTCCGCTTCCGTTTGCTCTTGGGATCCGGTCTGTTTCAGAGTCCTGGATCATTGAATGCTCCTGGGTTGTGGATACTGTAGTGTTTTGCGGGGGGGAATGCTGGGCCCTGCAGTGCAGCTGAAGATGGCGATAATTTATAAAGAACTGCCAAGCATGGACTTGTACCAGTTTTGGACTAACACCTTTTGAGGTATGCCTGGGCAGCCACGAATCAGAACAACTAGATAGGGATAGGATGTTCTGGAATTGTGTTGCACTTTATCATGTTTGATTACTGAACTTTCAGTAACGTTGTTAAACTTTTTCTATGGCTGGTCTGAAGTTATTAAAGGAGTACATGATGGCAACTAAGCTAACTTTTGTCAGTTAAGCCACATAAGCGGTGGGAAGCAAGTCAGCTGCAAAAGGTTATCTCAGCATCTGAGTGAAGGAGGAGAGTAGTTGCTAAGGGTAGCCAAAGGACTGGTGTAAAGTAAATAGCGGGGTACCTGTGTAAGCTGCCCTCTTGTAGCGAGGGGGTCTGTGCTTTGGGACACAGCACTTCACAGAGATGGTCTGTACATTTAAATACTACACACAGTGCATGGCTCATCTGTAAGTCAGGGGCCTGCCTTAAGGTTGATTTTACCTGAATGCTACTGCTGCCTTATGGCATTGATAAGTGTGTGCACAGAAAAGGTACCCCCTGTGCAGGGCAAGTGACCCCATTCACACTGCCCGCCATAGCCCGAGAACCTTGTGGGATTACAGTCACGCACAAGGCAAGTAAGGACCACCCGCCTCATGGCCCACAGGGGCATGATACCTGAGTGGGGACTTCTCACTGCCAGGAACGTAATTCCAGTCCCCTAACCCCCCACCAGCTCCTGAGCTGACCAGCTTTGCATAGACACTTTACCATTTACTGTACCTTTTTTGTCACCCTTCACTTGAAGTTAACCCACAACAATCAGTAAACACAGTTCTTCCCCTACTGAGACGATAATGAGGAAAGGAATTGCTTAACTTGAACTTTTCTGAACTTCTTCAGTAGTAAACAGATTGCAACGGTCCACAGAATGGTAATTCTTCAATTCTTTTTTTTTTTTACATACTATCTATTGAATGAGTTACAAATACAGAATTACATTCCATTCGTTTGTTTGACAAAGATATAATCAAATCCAGTTAAATGGACAAATTTAACAAATGAAAAAGATAACTAATTTGAAGCACATGTTAAATCGGCTAGACATACAAAATATGAACAATGCAATAAAAAAGATTTAAAGTATATATCTATGGATCAATCAGACAATATACACTGCTCAAAAAAATTAAAGGAACACTTTGAAAACACATCAGATCTCAATGGGTAAAAATATAATGCTGGATATCTATACTGATATGAACTGGGTAATGTGTTAGGAATGTAAGAATGCCCAATTGTTTGATGGAAATTAAAATTATCAACCTGAAGAGGACTGAATTCAAAGACACCCCGAAAATCGAAGTGAAAAAATGATGCAGCAGGCTAGTCTATTTGGTTGAAATTTCTCTCAAAATGGTACTCAGTAGTTGGTATGGCCACCACATGCTTGTATGCATGCCTGACAACATCGGGGCATGCTCCTAATGAGACGACGGATGTTGTCCTGGGGTATTTCCTGCCAGATCTGGACCAGGGCATCACTGAGCTCCTGGACAGTCTAAGGTGCAATGTGGTGTTGGATGGACCGAAATATCCCAGAGGTGTTCTAGTGGATTTAGGTCAGGCGAGCATGGAGGCCATTCAATGGTATCAATTCCTTCATCCTCCAGGAACTGCCTGCATAGTCTCGCCACATGAGGCCAGGTAATGTTGTGCACCAGGAGGAACCCAGGACCCACTGAAGCAGCATAGGGTCTGACAATGGGTCCAAGGATTTCATGCCTATACCTAATAGCAATTAGGGTACCATTGTCTAGCATGTAGAGGTCTGTATGTCCCTCCATGGATTTGCTTCAATGGTGTTCAATGGCAAATGCCAATCAAGCTCTATGGTGCTGGACAGTGAGCACAGGGCCCACTAGAGGACGTCGAGCCCTCAGGCAGTATTTTTACTGGACATTCACACCAGTGGCCTGCTGGAGGTCATTTGTAGGGCTCTGGCAGAGCTCATCCTGTTCCTCCTTGCACAAAGGAGCATATCCAGTCCTGCTGATGGGTTAATGACCTTCTATGGCCCTGTCCAGCTCTCCTAGGGTAACTGCCTGTCTCCTGGAATGCTCTTGAGAATGTGCTGAGAGACACATCAAACGTCTGGCAATGGCACATATTGATGTACCATCCTGGAGGAGTTGGACTGCCTGTGCAACCTCTGTAGGGTCCAGGTATCACCTCATGCTAGCAGTAGTGACCTAGCCAAATGCAAAACTAGTGAAAAACAGTCAGAAAAGGTGAGTAGGGAAAAAATGTCAGTGGCCATTCCTGTTTTGGGAGTTGTCTCATTGTTGTTCATTCATTAACACCAAGGCAGCTGAAACTGATTAACAACCCCCTCTGCTACTTAACTGACCAGATCAATATCCCAGGAGTTTAATTGACTTGATGCTATACTGTGATTAAAAAGCGTTCCGTTAAATTTTTTTGAATAAAGGGGAACACTAAAAACACCAAAATTAACCCCTGCCTAGACTCATATATTGCAAAGTTACATAAGTGGGAAGGTAACTTTTCACTACAAGTGACTTGAAGCAGAAATTAACTCACTAAAACAAGACTCCACTATTTTGTCCCTACCCTCTCCCTCTTGCACAAATGCTAAAAATAGTATTATAATTTTAAATTTATGGTACGTTTTTGTGCTGCAAGGCAGCACTTCCTGGTTTCTTGCCTAGGTTGGGCCCCTCTGCCTCCTGGGATTGTCTGCTACATCACAGCTATCCCAGGAGGGAGTGAGTTACTAAGCTGGAATGGCTGCACAGACAAAGCCACAGACAGTCTGCATTTGGGGTCACTCACTTGCACCTGCATGGCTTTCAAATTGGGATGGTGCAGCTGTGTCCGTGCAGCCGCTGTGCCCCCATAGACAGACATTCACCCATCTGAATGAGGCCTCAAACTTCATGTTGCTTCCTGTATTCTTTTTTTACCATGAGAATAGGGTAGGATGCACACTGCTTACGATATAAACAAATGTAGAATGTAGCTGAGACCATCTTACGAATATAATTAAAAATAAAAATAGAAACAAAGTAATTAAAGCATTATCACACATTGATGGCCCTATTTGCATAAAGATGACCGCATTAACACATCTAAGGAAAGAAAAAGAAATAAATAGACTTTAAATAATATTACGGTATATGTGTGTGGCGCCACCCCTGCAGGGGCCACTGAATTTAACTGGTTCAGCATTCAGGACTCTGGGATCAACGTACAGTGATTACTCACAGGTTCCCAGGACAGCTGCCTCCTCCCAGCTTCCTCCAGACACAACCCAATGAGTGAGACAGCACCTCTCAGGACTGGACGCCCTGTGGTGTGGTTTTGCAGTCATCTCTGGTTTTGATTCTATAACCTCTGAGGCCTCCTAGAGCAGATGTTTAGTTCATGGGCTTCCTGGCAGCAGTCCTGGTAGCTCTGAGGCCCTTCTGGGGAGAAGGAACCCTGCTCTTGAGTGTCTCAGACTATTTTTCTGCATTCCGGCCTCCTTCTGGACACTTCCCCCTCAGGGATTGGTTGGATCCTGATAAAAATTCAGCCTGGTTAAATTGAATCTCCTGCCCTAAGCTTTGGAAGCTTCTTCCAGATATGGGGGAATCAGTTAAACTCCAAGCCTGTGAGACACTGACTAGGCCAGACCAAACAATCACTGTTCCTTTGATTACAGAAGGAGCAAACACTAAATTTGCCTTGCAGCCTATGTATCTCTACATATGCAAATATGTAGTATATCTTCATTGCCATTCTGGGTTGGTGCCAACCCATATTCTAGACCAGAGGTTGGCAACATGCGGCTCTCCAGCTGTTGTGGAACTACATTTCCCATGAGACATAGCAAAACTGACAGTTATAGCTATGACTTGCAGAGGCATGATGAAACTTGTAGTCCTGCAACAGCTGGAGAGCCACAGGTTGCCCACCCCTATTCTAGACACTACCTGCTTTGAGCATGACAGCTGCAGCTGGGTGGGAGACCTGGGAGAGGACACCCAGCTGCTGAATGGCATGGCCGTGGTCTGTCACTCAGTCCGGGTGCAGACCATGGCCCACCATTTAGCATTTTCTATTCTAGCAGAAAGATTTCCAGGTGTTTCCAGATCTTCCAACCTGGAAGTTGGCACTTATGAACTGAGCCAATGAGGAGGGAGCAGGGCCGAGCCGTGGCTCTATTTGACTTATGGATGCATAGAGCAGTAGCTCGGGGATGAGCACGCATGGGCATCCCCTTGGTGAGCAGCTTTTCCTTGGGACACTGCTCGAGGGGGAGGAGCCATGAGCACTGACAGGGACCTGAAAAGAAGAGGATCAAGGATATATACGTGATTTCGCATTTCAGGGTAGGCGGCGCGCACCCTGCCCGTGGTACCATTCGCGGCTGTCAATCACCGGGTGATTACTTGCCGGCGCCTGGTGATTGAAGAGCATCTCCGACGGGGAGGGGAACTGTTAGTAAATAAAACAGTTCTCTCCCACCAGCTCCGGCACAGCACAGCCATGCAAAGCAGTGTGCTTACAGTGAAGCACACACACACACAGCCCCCATTGTAAAACAGCACACAGCACACTGTTAACCCTTTGATCACCCCAGATGTTAACCCCTTCCTCCCCAGTGCCATTAGTACAGTGTCAGTGCTTTTTTTTAGCACTGTTCACTGTATTGGTGTCACTGGGGATGTCAGTGACACCAAGTCAGTTCCTCCCAGTGTCAGAATGCCTGCCACAGTCCCACAGTCCTGCTGTAAGTCACTGATCACTGCCATTACTAGTAAAAATTAAAAAAACAAAAAACAAATCCCAGTATATATACCACTATTTGTAAATGTTATAACTTGCACGTAAACCAATTAATTTACAATTAATTTTTTTAAGCAAAGACATATAGCAGAATACATTTTGGCCTAAATTTATGACAAAATTTGATTTTTTTAATTATTTTTACTGGATATGTTTAATAGGAAAAAGTTAAAAATATAGTTTTTTTCTCAAAATTATTGTTTTTTTTTTATAGCGCAAAAAATACAAAACACACAGGCAATCAAATACCACAGAAAGAAAGCTCTATTTGTGGGGGAAAAAAGGACATAGATTTCATTTGGGTGCAGTATTGCATGACTGCGCAATTGTCAGTTAAAGTAACGCAGAGCCGTAACTCAGAAAATGGCCTGGTCAGGAAGGGGGGGGAGGTAAATCCTCAGGAGGGCAAGTAGTTAAGGGTGAGTTGAAGTAGTGCATTTTTTTGTACATAAGGATCTA
This sequence comes from Staurois parvus, assembly GCF_062004578.1. Lineage (NCBI taxonomy): Eukaryota > Metazoa > Chordata > Amphibia > Anura > Ranidae > Staurois > Staurois parvus. The sequence goes on along the minus strand of NW_028317814.1, from coordinate 5,848,824 downwards.
TGTAAATAAGGATACGTAAAGTAGACTTATTCTTTAAAAAGGTTTTATTCTTTCAAGATGACAAATTAAAATTCATAATGTGCATATTATGTTTTATTAGGCAATTAAATGAGTATACAGCATTCCATGGCTCTTCGAGACAGCTTTGCCTGGGATGAGCTCAGACATAGCAGCTCAATACCGATGTGCTCCTGGTAATTATTTCTTTCTCTTTCTGACATAGCAGTCCAAGGATCCTTTTGCCAAGGAAGCGGAAATCCATGTGCTGTGATGCCACTTCCCAGCATTCCATCTGATTGTCATCAATATCAATTCTCCATCTCTCCATAATAGTCATCATCACACCGTTTCCCCGCTCAGCCTCTCTGTGCAATTAGTGTCTGTGGACATAATCAGAAGCCTGAAACGCTCTCCAACACTATTCATTTCCCTCCCCCGTGGGAAATTAGTGATATTGGGCAATTAGGCTGCGAGGTGCTCTTCACATTCAGATGGAAATGATAAACAACCTGGGTACAAGCAGGTGATTGCAGGACTGGTAGTAGCGACCTATACAATGCTCATCAAGCATTACATGTAAATATAAATCATTAGGCAGTGGGCGGTGACGGTTGGCGGTAGTTATACCCAGAGATGGGCTTTATATTGAAATCTGTGAGAATACCTAATGCTGTCCTCCCTGGATCTCTTCTTCAAGTTATCCTTTCAGAATAGTAATATCTGAACTGCCGCACTGTAGTTTAACCTTTTGCCGACCATGTAACTCAATTGTGCGGTGCAGGGAGGGTAGCCTTTAATTCTCCATATGCTGCACACACGTGTCCATGGCAGCTGAGGTATCTGTGATCAGAGTGCGCTCATTTTGTGCTCCTAGCACAGTGGCTGAGCTGTCCTGAACAGCTCCCAGCCTCTGGTTGAGCTCCTGTGACCACTGTGACAGACCCAGTTGACCACTTGCCCTCCGGTAGATTTACCCCGATCATGACCAGGCCATTTTTTTCCTATACGGCGCAGCGCTACTTTAACTGACAATTGCCATTCATCACTGTGCACAAATTAAATTTATATTGTTTATTCACATAAATAGAGCTTTCCTTTGGTGGTATTTGATTACCACTGGGTATCTGTGCTCAGAATGAGCTCATTGTTTGCTCCTAGCACAGTGGCTGAGCTGTCCTGAACAGCTCCCAGCCTCTGGTTGAGCTCCTGTGACCACTGTGACAGACCCAGTTGACCTTTTGCCCTCCGGTAGATTTACCCCGATCATGACCAGGCCATTTTTTCCTATATGGCGCAGCGCTACTTTAACTGACAATTGCCATTCATCACTGTACACAAATTACATTATATCGTTTATTCACATAAATAGAGCTTTCTTTTGGTGGTATTTGATCACCACTGGGTGCTCAGAGTGCGCTCATTGTGTGCTCCTAGCACAGTGGCTGAGCTGTCCTGAACAGCTCCCAGCCTCTGGTTGAGCTCATGTGAGCACTGTGACAGACCCAGTTGACCACTTGTCCTCCGGAAAAAGATTTACCCCTGATCATGACCAGGCCATTTTTTGCTATACGGTTCAGCGCTACTTTGTCAATTACCATTCATCACTGTACACAAATGAAATTTATATCATTTTTTCACATAAATATGTGGTATTTAATAATCACTGGGTTTTTAATTTTTTTGCGCTATTAAAAAAAATAAAACAATCACATTTTTCCATAAATTTAAGCCAACATGTCTTTGGTAAAAAAAATCCCAATAAGTGTACCGTATTTTCCGGCGTATAAGACGACCCCCTACTTTTCCTGTTAGAATGTAGTGTTTGGGCTATACTCGCCGTATAAGACTACCCCTCTTCCAATGCACACCAGTGGGAAGAATAGTGCCCCATCATTGGTATTAGTGGGAGGAATAGTGCCCCATCATTGGTATTAGTGGGAGGAATAGTGCCCCATCATTGGTATTAGTGGGAGGAATAGTGCCCCATCATTGGTGTCAGTGGGAGGAATAGTGCCCCATCATTGGTATCAGTGGGAGGAATAGTGCCCCGTCATTGGTGTCAGTGGGAGGAATCGTGCCCCATCATTGGTATTAGTGAGAGGAATAGTGTCCCATCATTGGTATTAGTGGGAGGAATAGTGCCCCATCATTGGTATTAGTGGGAGGAATAGTGCCCCATCATTGGTGTCAGAGCGACGAATCGTGCCCCATCATTGGTGTCAGTGGGAGGAATAACACCCCATCATTGGTGTCAGTGGGAGGAATAGTGCCCCATCATTGGTATCAGTGGGAGGAATAGTGCCCCGTCATTGGTGTCAGTGGGAGGAATCGTGCCCCGTCATTGGTATTAGTGAGAGGAATAGTGTCCCATCATTGGTATTAGTGGGAGGAATAGTGCCCCATCATTGGTATTAGTGGGAGGAATAGTGCCCCATCATTGGTGTCAGAGCGACGAATCGTGCCCCATCATTGGTGTCAGTGGGAGGAATAACACCCCATCATTGGTGTCAGTGGGAGGAATAGTGCCCCATCATTGGTATCAGTGGGAGGAATAGTGCCCCATCATTGGTATCAGTGGGAGGAATAGTGCCCCATCATTGGTATCAGTGGCAGGAATAGTGCCCCATCATTAGTATCAGTGGGGGGAATAGTGCCCCATCTTTGGTGTCAGTGGGAGGAATCGTGCCCCATCATTGGTGTCAGTGGGAGGAATAGTGTCCCAACATTGGTGTCAGTGGGAGGAATAGTGCCCCATCATTGGTGTCAGTGGGGGGTAGAGGAATAGTGCCCCATCATTGGTGTCAGTGGGGGGGAATAGTGCCCCATCATTGGTGTCAGTGGGGGGGGAGGAATAGTGCCCCATCGTTGGTGTCAGTGGGGGGGAGGAAAAGTGCCCCATCGTTGGTGTCAGTGGGAGGAATAATGCCCCAATGATGCCCCAACTATTCCTCCCACTGACACCAATGACACTTGCTGACCCCTGTTCCAGTATGGTGCTGCTGCAGCCAGCACCTCTGTACGGCACACATACCGGCCGCTCCTTCACTCGATTTTTGCGGGGCAGCTCAGCTCCGCCTCCTCGCCAGTGATTGGCCGCCTGTGTGCCTGGCGGCCAATCACCGGTAAGGAGGCGGAGCCGAGCAGCCACGCAAACATCCAGTAGCCGAACCGAATGAAGGAGCAGCCGCGCTTCCTGGACTGGATCGTTGTGGAACCGGAGCCAGGTAAGAAACAGCAGCCCCTGCCCACCCCTGTACTTAGTGTCCCTTGGAAGGGGGGGGGGCGGCGGCGGCCCCCTAAAAAGTGTCAGCATGCCATATGCACAGCCATGCAAAGCAGTGTGCTGGAGCTGACAGGGGAGAGAACTGTTTTGTTTACTAACAGTTCTCCCCCCAGATGCTCTTCAATCACCGGAACAGGAAGGGGTTAACATCGATCAAAGGGTTAAATGTGTGTTAGGGAGTGATTTAACTGTGTACTCTGTAGTGTGTTACTAGGTGACATTCTGGTTTTTATCTCCCTGCTTTTCAGAGAGCTAAAAACCAGCACGTCCCCACTGACAGGAGAGAGATCTGTGTCTTTTACACTCACAGATCTATCTCCTGCCAGCTGCTCCACCGATCGCCATGCATAATTGGCTGGGAACCAGTTATTGACATCTACAGGAGTCAATGATGCGCGCCCCCCCACCTGGAAAATGTGCGCAGAGCAGCCGCCTTGTGGCAGTAAAACTGCTACATGGCAGCCATTAAAGCTGTGGAGGGTTAAAATAGGCAGGAGGGGATTAAAAGAAGTATATAATTTTTATTTTGTAAATATGTTTTTACATTTATTATGGTCAAGACTAGAAAATAACATTTCATTTTTTTCTTTTGTTTAAGCCAGGATAATATAAAGTTTCACATATTGATATTGTTTTATTATTCATTTTCATCCAACAGCTGGGTCTACCAGCTCATATTTTCTTGTGTCTCCTTTCCTTCTTTGTTATAAAAAATCTCTTGTTTGCCGAGCTCAATAAAATGTGCACATAAAAGTGAAAGAGTCAGATTAATGACACCCGTCCTTCTCATCCCTCCCTCCAAACAGTTCTTTCCAAGGTTTCAATCAGAGACAGAGCATCTGAAAGTAAACAGCTTCTGCTGTACTTTCTCTTTAGAAATCAAGAAATTCTCTAGGAATCCTGTGTTAAGGGTGAACTCTGTTTTAAATGTTTATTTATAAATATATATAAAACGTCAGTTTAAAAAGCATAAATGTGAACTTAAGAAAACGTGGCATTGAACCCAAACTATATAGTTTCTCTTTAAAGCTGAAGGGTCTAGTTTGTGTTAGAGTGCTACCATTACTAACATACAGGGTACTAAAAAGAAAAAGTGAATGTCAGAACAAATACAAAGCTGAACAAAGATAGCATATACCAAGTGTGACTAACCTGTATCAAGAGGAGAACAGAAAACACATGCTGCTCACTTACTCATTCTGAGTTCAATGTGAGCTGGTTGGTTGTTAATCTCCTGAAGTCACACTAATCATTAGAGCTCCCTCTAGCGCCACCCCAAACTGGGAGGTTTAATCATTTACTTGCTACACATTGGCTAGTTTTTCGTACATATCACAATATCCCACAAAAGATACATAGGGACCGATTTACTAAAATCGGAGAGTGCAACATTTGGTGCAGCTCTGCATAGAAACTAGCTTCCAGGTTTTTTTTTGTCAAAGCTTATTTGAACTAGCTAGAAGCTGATTGGTTACCATGCACAGATGTACAAGATTTTGCACTCTCCAGTTTTAGTAAATCAACCCCATAATATCCAATACAGGCTTTATTTTCTGAAACAGACCAGATCTTACTACTTCCAAACCTAACATCAGAAAACAAAAACTAGATAGAGTTAACCTGCACTTATATTACATTATTGTTGCTAAATTTTGTGTTGAGCTTAGAGTTCCCCTTTAACACACACCATCTCTGCTCTCTTCTCCGCTGTCATGAACCCTGCTGTTCTGTCAGCTGGGGAATGTTAGAAAATTGTTTAATTTTGTCTGCGATATCTCTGTTTCCCAGGTAGAACGGAGCCTCTCATCTGCCGCTGGAACTCCAGGCAGTATGTGTGTGTGTGTGTGTTTTGTAATTAAGCAGTTAATTGCACCGGAGTTCTTGATTAGCTTTGGGGGATGGTAATGTACTAGCAGGATGATATGTTGTGTACAGTTCAGAGTCATTTACAGAAATTGGAGCTAATTTTGCTGTCTGTGCTTATTACTGCATTAATTTAATTTGGGTTGCTTTTAGCTCATTAACACATCTAATTAATTCGTTGACATCACTATTAAGATGTCTCTTTGAAATTGGCGTCTCCAGATAATCAGGATGGAAGAGGCTGACAGATCAGGCGCAAAGCTGTCTGGGATAAAGAGGAGGAAAGGAAAAAAAAAAATCAAGTAATGAATTTGCCGTCAGAAGCGGTGAATTTGTCAGTCAGGAGAAAGGAGCGGAGAAGCAGATGCAGAGGTACAGGGGAAACAATTGATCTAGACATTTATTACTAAGAAAATCTCCTCCAGCACATTAAGCTTTTTCTCCTTTAATTTCAGCTCTTTTAATATGACGTGACAGGTCTTAATGGCAATTTTCACAGTGGACATGGTAGCATGAAAAAGTTTCTCTTGTCAGTAAATGGGGAATTAATTAAAGGCCAATTCCACCTTTCTGGCCAATATATAAATTGGAACCTAAGGCAGGGAAATAATCAGTACTGTCAATATGTATTATTTATTGTGTCACCTTAAGCTGCCAATATATGTTCATATCAGGTCATTTGATATGACCTGTTCTCTATAAGTCCTCCATCTTTTTTACCTCGTCTGTAATTTGTTTGCCACCCAATTTGGCTTTACACCATATAGTCTTTTTTTAAATTTTATTAGTATTATTCATGCCCTCTTTTTTAATCAATATACAAAGTGCCTACTTTGTCCCTCCTCCTCTGCTGCCGCACATGGTTTGCCCAGTGCAATTGAGGGACCATCACGCTCTGTGCTTCCTGGCAGTAACTCTTGTGTGAACAAAGTCTACAAACACTTCAGTCTTCATTCATACATACATTGAAAGAAAATATTTGAAGTTATTTTTTAGTTATATGCAGATCAAAGACTTTTTACCTGCATATAATGTAGTTTCCAGCAAACCTGCAAGTGTAAATAAATACATTTTATATATATATATATATATATATATATATATATATATATATATACGAATGTATCCCCTTTTCTACATGTTATTTTTTTCTTGTTTGGAAATTTTATTGTATGTTTTTTAATTTATTATTACTATTATTTTTTTTTTCAATTCTAGGGACTCATTAGACTCAAAGTAGTATCTGTTCTCCCACTGTTTAGTCTTGTTTCCTTTATAGTGAAGTGTCCTGGGTTATATTTGTAGGCCATTTGCTGAATCCATATAAAATTCCTAGAAATGACACATGTTAATCTGAACTCAAATGAAGTCAATGGGGGGGGGCGAGTCTTGAAAAATCGGTTCTGCCCATTTTCAAGGCTAATAGACAAAGGATTGTACCAATGCAAAAAAATTAAAATTAAAAAGAGGGTCCTCCCTTTTGAACAACTGCATTGGAGGAAAAGCACCATTTCTTTCTAAAGCATGCTTGGGAGATTCCATTAAGCTGTATGCTGTGTTTCAAAGTTATCCACTTCTCCATGAAAGAGTCAGTGACACTGTATTCTGGCATCACATATTTAACGTGTTATAGATTATTTTACTTTTACTTTTATGTTATTGCTTGGCTTAATTACAGCAACAGCACCCTAATTTGATTAATTTGTTTTTATCATGAAGTAAAAAAATAGAGTGTATGATTTCAAGGGAAACAGTCAGAAATATTATACAGACTCACTGCACATTATGTAAAGTTGTTTTAATTGGGCAGCAATTGAGGGGAGAGAGACAAAGCAGGTTTTAGCATGAAATAAATGTGAGCGTGTCTTTTTTTTGATATAGTAAGGCAAGATTTATTGTGAAATAGAATTTAGAGTATATTTTTCTGAGACAAAAGCCAGAAATGTGCATACTCTGTCAATCTTTTTACTATGCTACAACTTCAGAGGCAAAGACTGGGCAGGATTTAGCATTAAATAAAAACTAGGGTGTATTATTTCAGAGACAACAGTGGAAATACTCCATAGTTAGCATTGCAGCAGTTGGAGTAGGCCACATTTTAAAAATGGCACACGGCATGCAGTTTTTCAAGCCAACTATCCACAATGAAGTGTATATTTTTCACTAAAAAAAGGAATAATTTACTGACTTCATAATCAGTGTTTAAACAATCTTTTGTAGATTGTATTTGCTAAATCACAGATCACATGCAGCTTCACAGGGCAAAAATCCACAACAAAGTGTATATTTTTCACTAGAATAGCAAAAAGTATACAACAGCCTATATAAGCATTATTTAAACACTATGTTGTAGAAAGCATTGGCTAAATCACACATTGCATGCAGCTTTTCAGGCCAAAAATGCACAAAACGTTTATATTAGTAACTGATAAAGGAAGGAATATTGTACAGTCTCTATAAATGGTGTTTAAACAATTTGTTGTAGACCGCATTTGCAAGGTCACCCACTGCATGCAGCTTTTCAGGGCAAAAAATACACAATAAAGTGTATATATTTCACAAAAATATAATGGAATATTACACAGACCCTATACACTGTATTTGCTAAATTACACACTGCATGCAGCATTTCAGGATTAAAAGTCACGTTTTTTTTTCACTGAAAAGGAATGAATATTATTTAAACTCCATAAACAGTATTTAAACACTAATTTGTAGGTCACATTTTAAAAATGACACAGCAAATGTAGTTTTTCAGCCCAAACATCCACAAGTCTAAATATTTCACAGAGTATTTGAAGGAATGTTGTACTGACTCCATAGACAGAATTTAAGCACTTTTGGTAGGTCGTACTTAGAACAGGACAAACAATAGTCAGGCTTTAATCCAAAAATTGACTGATAATGGTGGCAGGACAGCAGCAGTGGCAGGAGATGGTTATGGTGTCAGGCCAGCAGCAGTAGATGGAGCTGGTAATAGTGGCAGGAGATGGTAATGGAAGGCTATCAGCACTGGAAAAAGCTGGTAATGGTGGCAGGCCAGCATCTGTGGCAGGAGTTGGTTATGGTGTCAGGTCAGCAGTGACAGCAGAAGTTGGTAATGATGGCAGGAGATAGTAATAGTGATAAGCAGGTCTTTTTTTCTGAGAAAATAGGTGCAGGAACTCAACCACGACCCCCCAAAATCTCCCTTCCCCTCCACACACACACCTTCCAAACGGCATCAGATAGTGCGTGTGGTCAAATTTCACTAACAGTGGGCGTTCACAGAGTTACACACAGATTACAGAGTTTGGGGGTGCGCTACGTACATAGTGCAGACCTTGGGTATTCACTGCATACAGTAATCACATAGTAAACATACGAAACTAAAAGTAAACATCAGTTCTCTCTGCTCTCACACATATCAGCTGTGAGATCAGAGAGTACCATTGCTGCAGCCTCTCGGGCTGTTGTACACCTCACTAGACCAACAGTCAGGGTTTGAGAAGGGTCAAACGTATCTCTGGAATCCTCTTCCTCCTTCTGCTGTGCCTCCAGTGCCTGGACTATTGCAGTGTGCTATGTGTGCTCCAGCAGGAAGAAGACCAGAGGAAATGTGTTGCTGATCTTTGCTTTGTGTCGAACCACCATTCTGGCAACCTCTTTGAATGGAACATGCGTTCTGAATCATGGTGAAAATAGCCCCAGATCCTCAGAGCCTGTTCTTATACAAATTTTTGTTAATGGCCTACTGCTGCAGGTGCAGCAATGACAGCGTTGAATTAGCATCCAGCACCTGGGAGAAGGAGGAATGCTTGATTATCCAATCCATGATCTTCTCTGCATGCTCTGGATTTATAGCACTCCACTGCCAGAAAAAATGCAGAGGTGCCCTGCCTCTCAAAGGTAAAAGAACCTCAGCCTCTGCTTTTAGACCTTCCAGATATAATAAAGAAGATTGCCTAGCTTTATTAGCAGGTATGGCTATTGGGACATTGAGGTTTGTTTGATGTGCTTAAAGGATAAGTTCACCTTTTGGACAAAAATAATAAATGCACATTTTTTTGCAGGTAAAAAAATGTGCATTTATCATTTTTGTCCAAAGGAGCCTGGAAAGCATTGCACCAGTGATCAGTAGATTGCTGATACCATGCAGGTCTCCTGCAGACCTGACAGAATGTCTGCTTGCCATACGGGATGTACAAACAAGCAGATATTCTGGCAGGAAGCTTCAATGAACTACCATGGCACTGAGCAGTACCATGGTACTAAGGCTGTTGGGACTTGCAGTTCATTCATTCACGGAAGTCTGTGAATGAATGACATGGCCATGCTGTTTTCATATCTGATAGATATTACGGCTAGACTTCTCTCCGTGCTATCAGAGGGAGCGGGGGCGGCACACGCGGCTGTAGCTATGGGAACATGTTACATGCTCCCCCCTAAAAACGGGTGGAACATGTAACATGTTCCCAATGGTGAACTTATCCTTTAACAATTTGTTGCTCTAAACTGTGTGCAATGATGTACTGTAGACAAGGCCAGCCTTGCCTGTGTCAGTAACAGATTTATGCTGCTGACCCCAAAAACAGGATTAACCTCTCTGGCGTTATTCCTGAGTGTAGCTTGGGGTTAAGTTTCAGTACCAGAAGCGGTAACCCCGAGTTACACTCGGGATTACACTGCCGCGTTACTCTGGGATCCCTGGATCACTTACCTTGTACCGCGATCCCGTGCTGTCCTCCCGCTGAGTCCCTGGCCATGTCCTCCGGCCGATGCCGGCATCTGTCTTCCGGGTTCCGTTCCCTGCGAGCGTTGGGACATACGGGGGACAGAACCGGCGGGAGATTCCAAAATGTCAAAATTTTACATACACATAATACACTAAATCTGATAGTATTACATTACTGTACCAAACCATTTCACATACATTTTGTCCCGAGTGCTTTGTCCTGTGCCCTGCCTGCATTTTTACTGTTCTTTCTGCCTGGAAACTGATAAACATCCATGGCATCCAAAAAGCGTCCCTTTAGGTCAAAAGTGGTTCTAGAGAACAGCGATAGTAAATCAGAACTACTTGCAGAATTGAGTGCTAATGATTCGTGGGGGAAATTCGTCATCAGACACTGAAAACGATTCTGCGACTGAGCTCAGTGATGTGCGAACTTGGCACTCTATTTCAAATTTCAGTGTTTTTGGTTTGATTACATTATTGAATAAAATGTATTATTATTATATTATTATGATTATTTATTATATTATAATTTATTATTTCGTGTTTCAAATGTTATCATATCTGGGATGTTTACTAGACTCTTGTTCGGACAGATTTCAGTGAGTTATTCCTAAAAATTACAGACCTACAATAAAAAAACAAAATATTTCCATTGAAAACAATGTACCGCTTTGAGCACAGAAACACTGACATAATCAGACCGCTAGGGAGGTTAAAAGACCCTAGCAACATTATATTATAATAAAATATGCCTGCCTAAAAAAAAAAGAAACCTAAAACAGTAAACTACAGCTCTAAAGTCTTAAACCCCAAACTTATATTTTTGGGGGATTTAAAAAAAAATGTTTTTAACCTATAAAACAAGCACTGACAAAAGGGTGCTGGGAACCCTTTTATGAGGAGGGGGCATGTACATAGGAAAATCCACAAAATTGGCCCTTTTAAGCCACTTGACTATAGGTCAAAGGCCAAGAGGTGCATGATTAGTAGTGCTCACCCCTGAATGGGCCCGCTGTTTTGCCCCAGGTTCTTTTCCTGAACTAGTGCAGCGGCCACCAGGCACCCTGTAAGGCCTCGTTCACACCAGTGTGCAGAGATGACAGTTTTTCATGTATTCTGCAAGGGCGCAATGAAATCAATTGCTCTCTATGTGCTCTGTTCACACCACTAAACTAGCATCACGTGCAGATTTGTTCTCTGCAGGAATCTGCAACGTGTATAAAACTCATTGTGGCGCGCATGAAAACTTTGTAAACTGATGTCTCTGCAAGTGAAATATGCATTTCTGTTTTCATCAGGGTGGATTTGATTTAAATCAAACTGATTTAAATCACGATTTAAATCAACTAGTCAGTAAGGCTTGATTTAAATCCTAGTTTTCTACATAAAGACTAATTCTTGCTGGTATAACTTTAATATGCAAGTAGATGAAGATTTTTAGAATAACTTTTCAGATTAATTTTTTTATCCCCAGTTTAATAGGTTAATCATTCATATTTGGACAACTTTTCTGTTGTACTTAGGAAGGAGAAAAATAATCATTGCCTTAATAATAACAATTTAAATAGATTTATTCAACTGAAACAATAACATTCCAGCATATGTTATTTGCTTAAACAAACATCCATGTTTGTTAACTAATTTGGCTAAACAAAATATATATATTTTAAGAAACTTAGATTGTCAGCCCCTTCCTCCTCACACTTAGTTTCACTTTCTTCTTGTGCAGATCTATTCCACTCCAAACAATCAGAAAAATATTGTTTCTATTCTATTCACTGAACGTCTTGAAACTTAGCAGTGAAGGGGTTGATTCTGTATTCATAGGTTTGTAGAAGTTAGGATGAAGGTCTTTTTCTTAACTCTGTTCATGTTATAACATTTTTGCTGTGAAGAAGAGGCATGTGATCTCCGCTGAGTCAAATTCAGTTTTGAGAACTGCAAAAGTAAACCAAGCATCTGTGATAATATCTTGTAGGCAGAGAAACTGCCCAATAATCTTACAAAAACCTCTGGAAGAGCATGACATTGTGAATGGATTCATGGAATTTATGTATCAAAAAAATTAACCATATACAGCCTTATTCTACATAATTAAAAAACTAATCTTTATTTCATGATGGAATAACCTTGGGATGGTAATATAGTTTCCTCAAAAAGCATTTTATTTTAAAAAAACCGATTTAAATAAAAAAAATCCGATTTAAATAAAAAAAATCCGATTTTTTTTTTTGATTTTTAAAAAAATCATTGATTTTTATCCACCCTGGTTTTCATGCACGTGTGGTGTGAACGAGCCCTAACAGTCACTCTTCTGGCACAATGAACAGTCTAGGGGTACCTTTTGTTGATGCTTTTTTTGAGGCTCCATGCACACGGGACGTTTTGATAACACTGGTAACATTAGCTGCGTAAAGTCATGTTAAACCTGTGAGTTTTTCAGCTTTTTTTAGCGTTTTTGCATTAGCGTTTAGAGACGTTTTTCCGTGTTTAGTGGAGTTTTTCTGTGTTTGCAGTTTTTACTGTTTTTTTAACAATTTTTTTTGGTCAAAAAAAGTCCAAAAACACCAGTTTGCAGCATTTTACCACATTTTGCCACATTTTTCAGTGTTTTTCAGCATTAGAGTGTTTTTACAGCTAAAAAACTCCTCTAGAAACCCACTAGTCCTGGGGTTTTTTTCCAGCCAAAAAATGTCCGAGCCAAAAAACGTTGATTACACTCTATGTGTGCATGCCATAGACACAAAGTATAACATGCTGGGGGGTTTACTAGCAGTAGAAAAAAACATACAAAGCCAAAAAACAGCCCCTGTTAAAACATCAAGTGTGAATGAGGACTAAGGATGGACTTGGATAGGGTGAAGGGAGGATGTGGAAAACTCCATTAGCACAATGTAGTAATACAAGGACACACTTCAAAGTCTCTTAGAACAATCCCTCAGCAGCAACTAAGGGATTTAACAACGCCACAGGAAATGTCCGAATTCAAGTAAGCTCTGGCACTGTAGCAAAGGGATAGTCACAGCACACAGTCACTAGGATCCTACACATAGGTCTGTACTCACAACATCCCTGGATACTTGGACTCCTCCTTCCAATATCGGCCACATATTTCTCCCATGGACTCTCCAGACCACATCCTCAGTGAAATCGCTTAATCAGTTCCAGCAAGGTTCAAAAGAATAGGCCCCCCAGCCTTAGCACAGCTGGGACCTCGATGAGCACATGTAGATGTCCAGTTGGACTGCCCAGAAGGGCAGCAGCCCTTCAGGCTGTCAAGTTCTCCTGGACAAGAACCCCGCTGGCCTAGGCCTCAGACTATTTATGCACTCCCCAACCACCTACTGAGCACTCTCCCCCCCGGGATTTGGTTGGGGCCACATAAATAGTCAGGCTGCAAATCTGACTCTCTTAGCCCACTACTTTCCAGAATCCTCCAGAATGTAGGGGGAAGTAGTCAAACCTACAATCGGTGAAATCCAGAACAGCACAAAGTAATCACAAGTAGACATAAGTGATTCATTTTGTTACAAAATGAAATTCAGATGATGTTTTTGTTATTTGGAGATTAGGATATATCCGAATCTCTGAATCACAATAGTAACGAATTTCAAGAATCTAAAAAAAATTATATTGAAAACAACAAATTCATTTGTATTCATTTGTTTCACTCAGATGACATGATGCGATAGTTTGGGCCTTTTAATGTTTGGAGCATCCAAAATAACGTAACAACAACAACTTATGATCTGAATTGATTCAGATCCATTCGTGAATACCATAGCGTGAATATTCTAAAAATATTATTTGTGTATTGGGGTTGAACTTAGATCATTCGTTCAATTTGTATGTGCATGGCCCCACAAATAAAGTTGGGAATAAGGAAATACATTTAACTTAATAACATAATTAATTAATTTGTATTAATTCAGATTCATTTGATTTATTTGGATGAGAGTGGCTCAGTAGTCTTTGATACCTAGATAATCAGCTGATTCTTTCTGCATTAATATTTTTCATTAATATTAAAAAATGCACTACATATGAAATGAAAACATATTGCAATAAACACAGAAAGGTGAAATAAGATGATTCCTATTTATTGTGTTTGGGTTGGATGGAGGTGTATCCTTCAGAATCTCTGAATCATAACATAACGAATCCGGAATGAATTTCGTTCCATTCGTTACTTTCAGATGCATGTGACTCCAGTCAATATCATCCAATCAACTCATTACATTTCTCATTGTGAGTTGGACTAGCAGGGATGACTCAGAGTCCATAAGTAATCTATTAACAAGTTAGACCAGTGGTCTCAAAACTGTGGCCTGGGGGCCAGATGAGGCCCTTTGCTTGCCTTGGTTCGGCCCTTGAGGCATAATTCCTGCCACTGGCATAAACAATGTGGCACTATTCCTCCCACTGACACCAAGGTTGGGGCACTATTCCTACTACTGACACCAATGACAAGGCAATATTCCTCCCACTGATACCAATGGTGGGGCCCTATTCCTTACACTGACACCAATGATGGGGCACTATTCCTCCCCAATACCAAAGATGGGTCATTGTTTATGCCCATTGGGCACAGTCCAGCCCCCCTAAAGTCTAAAAAACAGTAAACTGGCCCTTTATAAAAAAGTTTGGACACCCCTGCATTAGACGAATGTAGTCAATCTTCCAAAATAACTTCCAAAAATATGAATCGAATTGGAACAATGAATATACAAAAAGAATCCAAATATTTGAAACTAATTCTGAAAAAGAATCATCCTCACGTGACTAATATGATGAAACAAAATGATTTACATAACAAATGCAACAAAACACATTTTTTCATCATGCACATCTCTAATCACAAGCTGTTCCACAGATTACAGAGGAGCCAAAACTAAATTACCGAACCTATCTACCAGGCTATCTAGGAAGGTGCTACAACAACATGGGGGTACGCAGTCCCATAGCTTTGAATTGGGATACGGCCAGTGCATGGACACAGCTACGGCTCCCATTATGACATCCGTGCGGGTGCGGGTAAATGGCCCTAACAAGCCAAACACCTATGCATCCTTGTGCCAGTAAGACATGGTCCTGCACAGGGTGTGGATTAAAATGCCCCACATGAATGAGGCCAAACTGTGAACAACTTGAATCTGGGTCATTGTTGCCCCGAACCCCAAGCTCATCTGCCCTGCCTTAGTTGCCATACCTTCCATGTCACCATGGGTAAAGAACACAGGTTCAGCGATTCCTATGCATTGCTGACAAGAAATCTCAGAAATGCTACACCTATTAAAAAAAAAACAAAAAAAAGAAAACCTCATTTGGCAGCCTAGAATCTATTTTAACAAATGTAATTTTAGGCTAAGCCTCTTCCTTCTGTCCCGCCCTCAAGTTACAAATGCAAGGAAAAGCACGTAATTCAGAGTGGTAATGGTAAAGTGATTCAAATGCAAGTGTCTGTCCTCTATTCATTCCTGTATGCATCTGTTATCTATTCTTCTGCATCAGCCTGGTATACAGCTCCATGCCTAGTAAATCCTTTTATGGAAGGGACCGAATAGACATTGAGAGTTTAAGAGGTTTTTGCTGCTCTGTTATACATTTCATTTCTTAAGTCTTTTTTTTTCTCCATGGGGAAAAAGCTTCAGCTATACTGATCACAGATATTATGCGGTAGGTTTTTCATTACAGTATATCTTTTGCCAAAAAGTCATTGCTCCTAAGGTTTTTAAAGCTAAACTCTGGACAAAGAGATAAATACACAGTTTAATACATATATTGGAGCAGTTTTACCTGCCAAAGGAATTGTTGTTTTGCTCAGCGGGAGCACAAATTTGTACATCCCTGATAGACAGTAGATCAGATCACTAGTCTGAAAATTCTTGACTGAGGTATTGCTGACGTGCGGCTGCCATGACACCTTTCCATAACCCATAAACCTATACCTTAACAAAAGACACCAAACACTTATCTGGATTTCAAATGGCCATAGCAGCCTTTTTATTAACAAAACATAAATTAACATAACCATAAAATAACCAAAATTAATTTTTACAACAAACTTTTCTGCAATAAAATTACATTCCGTTTGTCTCAGGCTCATGAAGGTCCCCTTTTTACTACCGCATCGGCTGCATCATACACCACATTCCCATTCTGGCCCCTAGCCACAGTTACACCGGCTCAGGGACAACTTGTTGACCCTTCTGACACCCGATACAGCCCGATGACCGATAGCCACTACTGCTGTCACTTCAATAGGTAAGGTATACCCACACCGAGATGGGCCCTACCCATTGCACGCCACATACTGTTTTGCACCATACTGGCCTACACGAACCTGAGACCCCTACCCCCTGCTATGACAACAAAAACCCAGCCTCACCTCTAAAAATTTGCACCCACAACATATGAACTGGTCCTCAGGAAAAAAAAAACTAAACCCCACCAGGACCCCAAGCTCCCATACCGAATGACGGGAACCACCGAATCCATGACGACAGCAAACAAAAAAAGGGAGGGCTGGAGGGCAAGTTTCTTCTCCTCAGACGAAGCTCCCACTGACCCTCTAGGAACTTCTCCCTTCCACTAAAGCACACCTGCGACTCCCAACAGCACCCGCACCCACCCTCTCGATCAACATTAAGGCAAGTCTTTAAAAATAAGATGGTAGAAAGCGAGCTCTATCCAGTCAGCAGCTGTGCACTCAAGGTAACCAATAAAAACCCTAGATCAAAATATATAGATAGTGCAGCGCTAGAGCAGTAATTCAAAAGGAGTAATTCACTAAAAAACTCAAATATAAATTAATAGCCAGCTAGGTACCAGGCAATAACAAAAAAGACAAAATAAACCATGGAGTGTGATGCTCACAACTAATAAAATTAAGCACGGAAAATCATAGAAAATGAATAAATATATATGAAATATAGTTTGTATCAGTGCTTAAAATATATAAATATAATAAATAGGGGCAATAAATTGGTGTCGGTGCCTAGGTAGTGCCCTTATAGTCCCAAAATGCTTTAGTCGGTGCTTGTGCTAACAGAAGAAATGCGCACTCACCGGACACGCAATAATATTGTGCGTTATAGATAATATCCTGGTGTCATCAAGGTAGTCATCCGGGCCAGTAGATGGAAAAGGCTCCCTTTCAGAATGGATGGGTCTCCAGGCTTTAGATGCTGATGATCCAGGGATGTCCAGAGTTTCCCTTAAGGGATATGTGGGTGCAGCTCACAAGGATTAACTGGAGGCTCCCTCTCTGGAGGCAACGGACTAGTGCAGGGCTTCTAAAAAATTATTGCTCCCCAGAAGGGGTCAACAACGGAAGAATGCCCATAGTATAGTAACTTTAGGTAAACATTTTATTAGAAAGTTGAAGATGCATCCATAAAATAAATGTGTGTAACAAGATGATTTGGACTAACTGTCCCTGATTAGAGATGGCCGCCTGAGCTCCACAATGCTCCAACGGCGTGACGTCACGGCGTGAGTAGGCTCCTCCTTACACGTTACGTGCGCATGCACATCATCAGAGGAAGATACCATTTTGCACCATACTGGCCTACACGAACCTGAGACCCCTGCCCCCTGCTATGACAACAAAAACCCAGCCCCACCTCTAAAAATTTGCACCCATTACATATGAACTGCTCCTCAGGGAAAAAAAACTAAACCCCACCAGGACCCCAAGCTCCCATACCAAATGACGGGAACCACCGAATCCATGACGACAGCAAACAAAAACCGGGAGGGCAAGTTTCTTCTCCTCAGACCAAGCTCCCACTGACCCTCAAGGAACTTCTCCCTTCCACTAAAGCACATCTGCAACTCCCAACAGCACCCACACCCGCAACCACCCTCCCGACCAACAATAAGGTAAGTCTTACCGTCCCCTTTTAAATTGACCTATCAGCACGTCTGTCCCTAGCCTTCCCAGCCAACTCAGTCATGCAGGCACTACACTTATGCTGCGCCTTCAGTTCCGGCCCTTTCTTTACTGCAGTTAAAGTGTTACTAAACTCACAACCGTAAAATCAGTCTGTATATGCAGTAAAGAATGCTTGTTAGACTCATTGTGGAACCTAAGGGGTTAATCCTCTGCATTGTGTAAAAAAGGCTGTTTGATTCTGTCTTCTCTGATCCTCCCCTTTTTCCAGTGCCCCCCTCTTTTATCCTGATAAGACATATCATGTGGAGACACTCTGCACATGCTTGGTGTGTATTTCCAGAATGTTTTTTTTTTCTTGGGAGAGTGCATGTGCTCAGTTTAGTGTGTATTGCTAGAGAGGTTTTTTTTTTTTGAGAGAGAGTGCATGTGATCAGCACAGGGCTAATCAGCACTGTCCAGACAGAGGTCAGGGGTTCTGCATCCTCCTAGAGCAAAATGGAAACTCCTCCTACAAGCTTTAACCAGTACTCGGCTGGACACTGATAGAAGTCACTAGACTGCTCTAACTGCTGATGAGAAAAGGTATTTAACAGTTTATATTTACCAAAATAATTACATTTCCATGTTCTGTGTACTGTGCGAGAACAGATATAGTGAATTCAGGATCCTGGGTTTAGTAACACTTTAAACAATACAGCCAGGTCCCCTCCCTGTCTGCAACTTGTGACTAGATAATGAAGGAGCAGCAGCAGCAGACTGAAAATGGCATCTCTTTGTTCCCTTCTCCTGTCATTGTGTTGCTTGTCAGCACTTTGGACTTCTGTGACTGGTGCATTTGACAGGGATAACAAATCCCTGATTGGCTGATATTGTTATTGAGTCTGTGTATAGCCCTACAGCGCACAGTCCACATGTGTTATTCTGCTGCTTCTCTGCAAACAGGAAACAGGAACTTTATTATAGAGAAAAGACATAGTTTAACCATAGATGCAGCTACAAACATATAAACACATGAACAATGTATTCCAACAAATATCAAGACAGATTCCAGCAATTACGTTAGCTGCATTAACCTCCCTGGCGGTATGATTATTTCAGATTTTTGGTGCTGAAAGTGGTACCATTATTTTGCATGGTAATATGTAGTTTTTTTTATTGTAGGCCTGTCATTTTTAGGAATAACTCACTGAAATCTGTCCGAACAAGAGTCTAGTAAACATCCCGGATATGATAAAACTTGAAACACAAAATCATAAATTATAATTTAATAAATAATCATAAAAATAATAATATAATTAGAGATGAGCGAATTTCTCAAAAATTCGATTCGGCTAATTCGGCGAATTCCAGTGTGAAATTCGATTCGATGCGAATTTCTTCGCTACGAAGATGACTTATAAAAAGGGTTTCTAGGCTTCAGAGAGCCTTTAAATTAGTGCAGAACACTGTACCTTTAATTTAAATGCCCTTGGAGATGAGGAAAGAGAAGGAGAAGGAGAAGGAGAAGGATGAGAAGAAGGAGAAGGATGAGAAGAAGGAGAAGGATGAGAAGAAGGAGAAGGAGAAGGATGAGAAGAAGGAGAAGGAGAAGGATGAGAAGAAGGAGAAGGAGAAGGATGAGGAGAAGGAGAAGGATGAGAAGAAGGAGAAGGATGAGAAGAAGGAGAAGGATGAGAAGAAGGAGAAGGATGAGAAGAAGGAGAAGGATGAGAAGATGGAGAAGGAGAAGGATGAGAAGAAGGAGAAGGAGAAGGATGAGAAGAAGGAGAAGGAGAAGGATGAGAAGAAGGAGAAGGATGAGGAGAAGGAGAAGGATGAGAAGAAGGAGAAGGATGAGAAGAAGGAGAAGGATGAGAAGAAGGAGAAGGATGAGAAGAAGGAGAAGGAGAAGGATGAGAAGAAGGAGAAGGATGAGAAGAAGGAGAAGGAGAAGGAGAAGCAGAAGGAGAAGGATGAGAAGAAGGAAAAGGAGAAGGATGAGAAGATGGAGAAGGAGAAGGATGAGAAGAAGGAGAAGGAGAAGGATGAGAAGAAGGAGAAGGATGAGAAGATGGAGAAGGAGAAGGATGAGAAGAAGGAGAAGGAGAAGGATGAGAAGAAGGAGAAGGAGAAGGATGAGAAGAAGGAGAAGGAGAAGGATGAGAAGAAGGAGAAGGATGAGAAGAAGGAGAAGGATGAGAAGAAGGATGAGAAGAAGGGTGAGAAGAAGGAGAAGGATGAGAAGAAGGACAGTTCTGTGACAGTTTCTGTCTATTTCTGACAGTTCTGGGACATTCACTCCATACAGCTGTTTCAACCGCTGTATGGAGGGAATGTCATGGAACTGTCAGAAATAGACTATTAATGACAGTTCTGGGACTGTCCTTCCATGCAGCGGTTGAAACATTGTATGTATTTGTTTCCATAAATGGATCCATTTATGGAAACAAATAGATACAATGTTTCAACCGCTGTATGGAAGGACAGTCCCAGAACTGTCATTAATAGTCTATTTCTGACAGTTCTATGACATTCCCTCCATACAGCGGTTGAAACAGCTGTATGGAGTGAATGTCCCAGAACTGTCAGAAATAGACTATTTATGACAGTTCTGGGACTGTCCTTCCATACAGCGGTTGAAACATTGTATGTATTTGTTTCCATAAATGGATCCATTTATGGAAACAAATACATACAATGTTTCAACCGCTGTATGGAAGGACAGTCCCAGAACTGTCATTAATAGTCTATTTCTGACAGTTCCATGACATTCCCTCCATACAGCGGTTGAAACAGCTGTATGGAGTGATTGTCCCAGAACTGTCAGAAATAGTCTATTTCTGACAGTTCTGGGACATTCACTCCATACAGCTGTTTCAACCGCTGTATGGAGGGAATGTCATGGAACTGTCAGAAATAGACTATTAATGACAGTTCTGGGACTGTCCTTCCATACAGCGGTTGAAACATTGTATGTATTTGTTTCCATAAATGGATCCATTGTTTCCATAAATGGATCCATTTATGGAAACAAATAGATACAATGTTTCAACCGCTGTATGGAAGGACAGTCCCAGAACTGTCATTAATAGTCTATTTCTGACAGTTCTATGACATTCAGTCCATACAGCGGTTGAAACAGCTGTATGGAGTGAATGTCCCAGAACTGTCAGAAATAGACTATTTCTGACAGTTCTGGGACTGTCCTTCCATACAGCGGTTGAAACATTGTATGTATTTGTTTCCATAAATGGATCCATTTATGGAAACAAATACATACAATGTTTCAACCGCTGTATGGAAGGACAGTCCCAGAACTGTCATTAATAGTCTATTTCTGACAGTTCCATGACATTCCCTCCATACAGCGGTTGAAACAGCTGTATGGAGTGATTGTCCCAGAACTGTCAGAAATAGTCTATTTCTGACAGTTCTGGGACATTCACTCCATACAGCTGTTTCAACCGCTGTATGGAGGGAATGTCATGGAACTGTCAGAAATAGACTATTAATGACAGTTCTGGGACTGTCCTTCCATACAGCGGTTGAAACATTGTATGTATTTGTTTCCATAAATGGATCCATTTATGGAAACAAATACATACAATGTTTCAACCGCTGTATGGAAGGACAGTCCCAGAACTGTCATTAATAGTCTATTTCTGACAGTTCTATGACATTCCCTCCATACAGCGGTTGAAACAGCTGTATGGAGTGAATGTCCCAGAACTGTCAGAAATAGACTATTTATGACAGTTCTGGGAC
Organism: Staurois parvus; assembly: GCF_062004578.1. NCBI lineage: Eukaryota > Metazoa > Chordata > Amphibia > Anura > Ranidae > Staurois > Staurois parvus. Next base: position 5,827,320 of record NW_028317814.1, on the reverse strand, counting down.
TGTCCTTCCATACAGCGGTTGAAACATTGTATCTATTTTTTTCCATAAATGACATTCTGCAAATACACTTAGAGGAGCGCTGCAGATACACTTTTTGCCGGCTTGGAATTAATCTTATTTTCATCCTACTTCTTCTTCTTCATCCTCATCCTCATAAGAAGAAAAAGAAGAAGTAGGATGAAAATAAGAATAATTCCAAGCCGGCAAAAAGTGTATCTGCAGCGCTCCTCTAAGTGTATCTGCAGAATGTCATTTATGGAAAAAAATAGATACAATGTTTCAACCGCTGTATGGAGTGAATGTCCCAGAACTGTCATAAATAGTCTATTTCTGACAGTTCTGGGACATTCACTCCATACAGCTGTTTCAACCGCTGTATGGAGGGAATGTCATAGAACTGTCAGAAATAGACTATTAATGACAGTTCTGGGACTGTCCTTCCATACAGCGGTTGAAACATTGTATCTATTTGTTTCCATAAATGGATCCATTTATGGAAACAAATAGATACAATGTTTCAACCGCTGTATGGAAGGACAGTCCCAGAACTGTCATTAATAGTCTATTTCTGACAGTTCTATGACATTCCCTCCATACAGCGGTTGAAACAGCTGTATGGAGTGAATGTCCCAGAACTGTCAGAAATAGACTATTTCTGACAGTTCTGGGACTGTCCTTCCATACAGCGGTTGAAACATTGTATGTATTTGTTTCCATAAATGGATTCATTTATGGAAACAAATACATACAATGTTTCAACCGCTGTATGGAAGGACAGTCCCAGAACTGTCATTAATAGTCTATTTCTGACAGTTCCATGACATTCCCTCCATACAGTGGTTGAAACAGCTGTATGGAGTGATTGTCCCAGAACTGTCAGAAATAGTCTATTTCTGACAGTTCTGGGACATTCACTCCATACAGCTGTTTCAACCGCTGTATGGAGGGAATGTCATGGAACTGTCAGAAATAGACTATTAATGACAGTTCTGGGACTGTCCTTCCATACAGCGGTTGAAACATTGTATGTATTTGTTTCCATAAATGGATCCATTGTTTCCATAAATGGATCCATTTATGGAAACAAATAGATACAATGTTTCAACCGCTGTATGGAAGGACAGTCCCAGAACTGTCATTAATAGTCTATTTCTGACAGTTCTATGACATTCCCTCCATACAGCGGTTGAAACAGCTGTATGGAGTGAATGTCCCAGAACTGTCAGAAATAGACTATTTCTGACAGTTCTGGGACTGTCCTTCCATACAGCGGTTGAAACATTGTATGTATTTGTTTCCATAAATGGATCCATTTATGGAAACAAATACATACAATGTTTCAACCGCTGTATGGAAGGACAGTCCCAGAACTGTCATTAATAGTCTATTTCTGACAGTTCCATGACATTCCCTCCATACAGCGGTTGAAACAGCTGTATGGAGTGATTGTCCCAGAACTGTCAGAAATAGTCTATTTCTGACAGTTCTGGGACATTCACTCCATACAGCTGTTTCAACCGCTGTATGGAGGGAATGTCATGGAACTGTCAGAAATAGACTATTAATGACAGTTCTGGGACTGTCCTTCCATACAGCGGTTGAAACATTGTATGTATTTGTTTCCATAAATGGATCCATTTATGGAAACAAATACATACAATGTTTCAACCGCTGTATGGAAGGACAGTCCCAGAACTGTCATTAATAGTCTATTTCTGACAGTTCTATGACATTCCCTCCATACAGCGGTTGAAACAGCTGTATGGAGTGAATGTCCCAGAACTGTCGGAAATAGACTATTTATGACAGTTCTGGGACTGTCCTTCCATACAGCGGTTGAAACATTGTATCTATTTTTTTCCATAAATGACATTCTGCAAATACACTTAGAGGAGCGCTGCAGATACACTTTTTGCCGGCTTGGAATTAATCTTATTTTCATCCTACTTCTTCTTCTTCATCCTCATCCTCATAAGAAGAAAAAGAAGAAGTAGGATGAAAATAAGAATAATTCCAAGCCGGCAAAAAGTGTATCTGCAGCGCTCCTCTAAGTGTATCTGCAGAATGTCATTTATGGAAAAAAATAGATACAATGTTTCAACCGCTGTATGGAGTGAATGTCCCAGAACTGTCATAAATAGTCTATTTCTGACAGTTCTGGGACATTCACTCCATACAGCTGTTTCAACCGCTGTATGGAGGAAATGTCATAGAACTGTCAGAAATAGACTATTAATGACAGTTCTGGGACTGTCCTTCCATACAGCGGTTGAAACATTGTATCTATTTGTTTCCATAAATGGATCCATTTATGGAAACAAATAGATACAATGTTTCAACCGCTGTATGGAAGGACAGTCCCAGAACTGTCATTAATAGTCTATTTCTGACAGTTCTATGACATTCCCTCCATACAGCGGTTGAAACAGCTGTATGGAGTGAATGTCCCAGAACTGTCAGAAATAGACTATTTCTGACAGTTCTGGGACTGTCCTTCCATACAGCGGTTGAAACATTGTATGTATTTGTTTCCATAAATGGATCCATTTATGGAAACAAATACATACAATGTTTCAACCGCTGTATGGAAGGACAGTCCCAGAACTGTCATTAATAGTCTATTTCTGACAGTTCCATGACATTCCCTCCATACAGCGGTTGAAACAGCTGTATGGAGTGATTGTCCCAGAACTGTCAGAAATAGTCTATTTCTGACAGTTCTGGGACATTCACTCCATACAGCTGTTTCAACCGCTGTATGGAGGGAATGTCATGGAACTGTCAGAAATAGACTATTAATGACAGTTCTGGGACTGTCCTTCCATACAGCGGTTGAAACATTGTATGTATTTGTTTCCATAAATGGATCCATTTATGGAAACAAATACATACAATGTTTCAACCGCTGTATGGAAGGACAGTCCCAGAACTGTCATTAATAGTCTATTTCTGACAGTTCTATGACATTCCCTCCATACAGCGGTTGAAACAGCTGTATGGAGTGAATGTCCCAGAACTGTCGGAAATAGACTATTTATGACAGTTCTGGGACTGTCCTTCCATACAGCGGTTGAAACATTGTATCTATTTTTTTCCATAAATGACATTCTGCAAATACACTTAGAGGAGCGCTGCAGATACACTTTTTGCCGGCTTGGAATTAATCTTATTTTCATCCTACTTCTTCTTCTTCATCCTCATCCTCATAAGAAGAAAAAGAAGAAGTAGGATGAAAATAAGAATAATTCCAAGCCGGCAAAAAGTGTATCTGCAGCGCTCCTCTAAGTGTATCTGCAGAATGTCATTTATGGAAAAAAATAGATACAATGTTTCAACCGCTGTATGGAGTGAATGTCCCAGAACTGTCATAAATAGTCTATTTCTGACAGTTCTGGGACATTCACTCCATACAGCTGTTTCAACCGCTGTATGGAGGGAATGTCATAGAACTGTCAGAAATAGACTATTAATGACAGTTCTGGGACTGTCCTTCCATACAGCGGTTGAAACATTGTATGTATTTGTTTCCATAAATGGATCCATTTATGGAAACAAATACATACAATGTTTCAACCGCTGTATGGAAGGACAGTCCCAGAACTGTCATTAATAGTCTATTTCTGACAGTTCCATGACATTCCCTCCATACAGCGGTTGAAACAGCTGTATGGAGTGATTGTCCCAGAACTGTCAGAAATAGTCTATTTCTGACAGTTCTGGGACATTCACTCCATACAGCTGTTTCAACCGCTGTATGGAGGGAATGTCATGGAACTGTCAGAAATAGACTATTAATGACAGTTCTGGGACTGTCCTTCCATACAGCGGTTGAAACATTGTATGTATTTGTTTCCATAAATGGATCCATTTATGGAAACAAATACATACAATGTTTCAACCGCTGTATGGAAGGACAGTCCCAGAACTGTCATTAATAGTCTATTTCTGACAGTTCTATGACATTCCCTCCATACAGCGGTTGAAACAGCTGTATGGAGGTAATGTCCCAGAACTGTCAGAAATAGACTATTGCTGACAGTTCTGGGACATTCCCTCCATACAGCGGTTTCCGGCAAAAAGTGTATGTGCAGAGTTCCTCTATTCTGCAGATACACTTAGAGGAGCTCTGCAGATACACTTAGAGGAGCTCTGCACATACACTTTTTGCCGGCTTGGAATTATTCTTATTTTCATCCTACTTCTTCTTCTTCTTCTTCTTCATCCTCATCCTCTTCTTCTTCTTCTGAGGATGAGGATGAGGATGAAGAAGAAGAAGAAGAAGAAGAAGTAGGATGAAAATAAGATTAATTCCAAGCCGGCAAAAAGTGTATGTGCAGAGCTCCTCTAAGTGTATCTGCAGAATAGAGGAACTCTGCACATACACTTTTTGCCGGCTTGCAATTATTCTTATTTTCATCCTACTTCTTCTTCTTCTTCTTCTTCTTCTTCTTCTTCTTCATCCTCTTCTTCTTCTTCTGAGGATGAGGATAAAGAAGAAGAAGAAGAAGTAGGATGAAAATAAGATTAATTCCAAACAGGCAAAAAGTGTATGTGCAGAGCTCCTCTAAGTGTATCTGCAGAATAGAGGAACTCTGCACATACACTTTTTGCCGGCTTGGAATTATTCTTATTTTCATCCTACTGCTTCTTCTTCTTCTTCATCCTCATCCTCATCCTCAGAAGAAGAGGATGAGGATGAGGATGAAGAAGAAGAAGAAGAAGAAGAAGTAGGATGAAAAGAAGAATAATTCCAAGCCGGCAAAAAGTGTATGTGCAGAGTTCCTCTATTTCTGACAGTTCTCTCACAGCTTCTTCACATGTACAGCGGTTGAAACATCTGTATCCTAAATGGAAACTAATAGATACAAATTGTATCTATTAGTTTCCATTTAGGATACAGATGTTTCAACCGCTGTACATGTGAAGAAGCTGTGAGAGAACTGTCAGAAATAGAGGAACTCTGCACATACACTTTTTGCCGGCTTGGAATTATTCTTCTTTTCATCCTACTTCTTCTTCTTCTTCTTCATCCTCATCCTCATCCTCTTCTTCTGAGGATGAAGATGAAGAAGAAGAAGAAGTAGGATGAAAAGAAGAATAATTCCAAGCCGGCAAAAAGTGTATGTGCAGAGTTCCTCTATTTCTGACAGTTCTCTCACAGCTTCTTCACATGAACAGTAGTTGAAACATCTGTATCCTAAATGTAAACTAATAGATACAATGTTTCAACCGCTAAACATGTGTTCCTTCTGTCAGAGAACTGTCAGAAATAGCGGAGCTCACTGCAGGGACACTTTTGCCGGCTGATCGGGAAATGTTCGATTCGCGCACCCGAAGTAGGCAAAATTTCGGTTTCGCCGCGAATCGAATATTTCCTGAAATTCGACTCGAATTCCGGTTCGCCTGGTTCGATTCGCTCATCTCTAAATATAATAATAATAAATTTTATTCAATAATATAATCAAACCAAAAACACTGAAATTTGAAATATAGCGCCAAGTTCGCACATCACTGAGCAAAGTCGAAAAATCGATTTCAGTGTCTGATGACGAAGTTTACTACAAATCATTATCACTCAATTCTGCAAGTGGTTCTGATTTACTATCGCTGTTCTCTAGCTGGTCTAAAACCGCTTTTGACCTAAAAGGACGCTTTTTGGACGCCATGGACTTTTCTAAGTTTCCAGGCAGAAAGAACAGTCAAAATGCAGGCAGGGCACAGGACAAAGCACTAGGGACAAAATGTATGTGAAATGCTTTGAAACAGCAATGTTTTGCTATGTAATATTCATTTAAAAAAAAAATTTGTTTTTAAAATTTTTAAATTTGCCGCCGGTTCCGGCCCCCGTACGTCCCGACGTCACAGGGACTGGAACACAGAAGCCAGATGCCGGCATCAGCCGGAGGAAATGGCCGGGGACGCTGCAGGAGGGACATCGCGGGAGGGAAGGACAAGGTAAGTGCTGCAAGGAATCCCTGAGCAATGCCGCAGGGTAAGCCCGAGTGTAGCTCGGGGATACCACTTTTGGTACTGAAATTTCACCCCGAGCTACACTCGGGAATACCACCAGGGAAGTTAAAAACAGAATGAAATTTACTTTTATTGCATATATACCTGTATCAATTTATGTTTTTATATCGTCTTGGATTTCAGCTTTAATGAAAAACTCCTCTAAATGTGGTTCATACCCAGCATGTGGTTCATACTCTTAGATTGTAAGCTCCCAGGATCAGGCCCTCCTAACCCTCTTGTATTGAACTGTATTGTTGCTGTATTGTCTCCCGTTATATTGTAAAGTGCTGAGCAAACTGTTGGCGCTATATAAATCCTGTATAATAATAATACCCAAAAAACAGTCACTTACTACGTGGGGCATTCAAGTCAAACTGGGACTTTAAATTTTACAGGTATAAAAAAGGATGCTAGCGTGGCGGTACTACACACAGTAGTGAGTGGCATGTGTGTCCTATTACTGATAGGCAACGCACATGTCGTGAACCAATCCAGAGACCTATAATCAAGATGGCATACATGTTAGTTCGTGCACGGAACAGCGTGTGGTGATGAAGTTTCTTGTGAATGGAGGCAAAAAAAACCTCGGATACCTACAGAAGACTTCCAGCGCACATTCAAAAACCTCTCTAGTAATACACACCAAAATGAGCATGTTCATTTTGTAAATTGCTGCACAAACTGTTGGCGCTATATAAATCCTATATAATAATAATAATTTGCAGAGTGTAGAGCTCTGTACTATCAGCAGATGGATTGGGAACTGTGGAAGAAGGGAAGGATCAGAGAAGACAGGATCAAACAGCCTTTTTACATAATGCGTAGGATTAACCCCTTATGTTCCACAGTGAGTATAACAAGCATGCTTACTGTTGTGGGTTTAGTAACACTTTAATATCAACTTGAGCTATTGGACTGTAATGAGATAATAATGCATAAATGAGGAGAGAATGTCACCATCTGGCTAAAAATACAAAATTTTAATCTTCAATATTTCATATTCACTTGACTTTAAATAAGAGAAAAATTATTTCTAAAGATTTACTTTACTGACTAATCATAATAAAGCAAGTCTTGCTCTTCCAAGCAAGGTCTGGGGAAAGTAGTAATGTCTCCATCCTTTTCAACCAGATTCCAAGCACTGTTTAATGACATTCCAGCACCTCCTGCAGCCTTGTGAGATCTCGGGTACTCAGCAATACCTGGGATCTCTCCCAGAATGCACTGTATGGTGACATTAGCCTTGCCTAAGCCCCACCAACAGAAGCCAGGATAAGTTAAATATATTGTCTAACTTTTTATTTATTTTTTTTGTGCTACAGTTTTTCAGCATGGGGGGTGGTCGTGAAAAAAAAGAGAAAAAAAAAAAAACATTGACCTTGTATTTCCAGTGCAAGGCCTGCGCTAACAAAAGAATATACTGTATGTACAAAACTACTATACGTTTCCTTTATTTGTTTTTGACATGACCTCATTTATACAAATTATGTAATTTATGTTTAGTAGTCCTTTAAAAGGCTGTTTTAGGGCTTTTAAGAATCCAGGACAGATGTTTATTAAAGGAGGCTGTTCTACCGAGAGCTAGTGTATTCCATTTACAGGGTAATGGTCATGATTAGCAAAGGCTGTGGATTAGACTGGCCACATGTGAGCTCTCAAAATGACTGTATTAAATTCAATACTCTTTAAATTGACTCAAATGGATGGGATTTTCCAGTACTTGAATGATTCAAAGCCATTTACATCTCCGATCAGATTGTTTTTTACTGAAAACTGGAGAAGTAAACAGAGGTGGACGCTAGGATGACCTTATAAGTAGACAAAGAATACTCTCACTTTGTTAATAAAATGAAATAAAGTAGTGCAGTTTTGGAAAACACGTGGTTTCCGGCACTAATTCATCATAAGGTGGGCCCAAGGGAAATGTAAACATATTAGTTCGTTTTTACAATTTAAACAATGCTTCCAGTCCGTTATTGTGCATGCCATAGATCCCAATGGGAAAGAAGTCAGAGATCTAAGAGCTGTGTTTGACCATTTCTGTTTTCTTACTCACATCATACATGTCAGTCACTCAAAACCTTAGTATATGAACATTGTGGTAGCCTGATTTTCCAACATATTGTTTAAGTACAGTTTTCAGTACCACTGTGTAGTCAATAGAGGACCTACAGTTTGTGTGTGGGGTTGGAAAAATAATGTTAATATAGTTTTTGGGTGTACTAAGGCAGAGTAGGACTAGGGTAGAAGGGTGACAGTCCTAATGGTTGGTCTTGGGGGGGCAAATGTATAAATCTGGCCTTGATTGTTGGGAAATACCTCCATGTAGACCTGATTTTTATTAAATTTTCAGCTCAGAACTCAGTGCTTTCTGTTGGATTTCTTGCATACATTGTAGAAAGGTAAGGATTACATGAGAAGTTTGACATTTACATAGGCCTGACCTATGCTTGATAACATTTACGATCTGCAACCAAGCAAAATCCAAGGATTGTGAAAGTGGTGCGATATGTGAATACACTTCCCACAACAAAACATTCATTTATTTCCAATATTTATATAGTACCGTGTTACACAATGCTTTACAGAGTGTACAGGTTCTCATCTCTTGAAGGAGCTGACCATGCAATTTCCCTTCCTTACTTTGGACAATTTGGAAGAATGATAATTAAAGCAAACCTTCACTTGAAAATTACAGTTACCCTATTCAATTTCTACTAATTCAGCCTGTTAAGAAATTACAGATTTTTTTTTCAGAGAGCAAGTACCTTTTTTGGTGGTATCTGCTACCACTTGCTTGTTCTTTGGCATGGCGCCGTCAACCTCCTGAGATAGCATTAAAGATCCAAAGAGGTTGCAGGACTAGTCCTACAGCAGGCTATGTCTCACAAATGGGCAGTAGGGAGCCTACTATGAGTCCTTTCGAGAGAGATAGCCAACTCCTGAAACTAAGATGGTGACATGGGGGAAACAGGTAACCTGAGAAGCAATAGCTGTGTACAAATGAATGCTGGGCTGCATGGACTGGTAGGTGTTCCTTAAAGGTCAGCAGCTATGGCACATGCAGCTGCTGACTTTTTACCATTCCTCGGTGAAGTACCTTTTTAATCTATGAGAAAGTTGTGGATTACCTGGGAGACTGAAATCTGGAGCTCTGGCCCACTTGCCTTTTGAATTGTAGCAATAATCCTCTAATACAATCAAGCTGGCTACTCTGTAATAGCCATTGCAACAATTCTTTATTGGCTACATGGCAGTATACAGCAGTAACATGCTAATGCGATTTGGCAGAGGACTTACTTATAGCATGCTATGAGAAAGGCTTCGTCCAAAACGTATTAGCGTGTTACTGCTGTTTCCTGCCAAGTCTCACATGGAGAGAGAGAAGGGAAAGCTGCTGGTGTGCTGAAGCTGGTGATGCTGCTAACTGGCAGTGCTCCCTGTGTCCCCTAGATAGAGACTGAACTATTGTACTTGTCAGAGACCACATGTCAGAGGAGAGATATCTTGCAAATAAAACTGAGGCTGGAGGGAGACCACTGCACCTGAGTAAAAGAGGGACATAGTGACTGCCATTCCAGAACATCAGAGGCCATCCTGACTGCTGGTTGAGCCTGCTGCCTGAGTGAGGAGCCAGACGCCGAGGACACTGAATGGGGTACAGTGAGCAGAAGGAGATTCCCCTGCTGAAACAGAGTGGTGAGAGTCTGCTGGCCGACCCTGTATTACATATTGATGAAAGAGAGACAGAGTTGTCTGTAAGGAACACAGTGGCAGTGCCAGCAACAGTTCTTAAAGAAACGTTACCATGAGCGCTCCACCATAATGGTTGGGCCCCAACGAGCTGGTCAGCAAAATAAATAGGGAAACATACTACTAACTGCTGAACTGTTATTGTGGCATATACATCTCTCCTCCTGCCTTAGTTAGGTGCAAATTACTGCTATTGCTTAATTAATGTTATTAATGTACACTGTTTACACATTGCAGTAGAATTATCTTACTGTTTATTTATTACAGTAGATTTCTTGTTTGTTTATCCTGTTGCAATATACTTGTTTGCTCTTACTTACCCAGTTACTGGGCCTTTTTGGGTGTCTATGCACCTTGAGCCATTGGGGTATATGTACAGATATCTGGTATAAACATTTCCCACTCAGCCAGGTCAACGTGCGTGGTGCTGTTCGCGGAGTCATGGGCACAGGAACAGGGGATCCAACACATCAAACGGCTGCCTAGGAGTGCCGTCTACCTGCTGGCTATAGGCACAGTGAAAGCTGCAGCTAGCAGGTTTGCATGCAGGCAAGCCTCATGTGAGTACCATGATTGGCTGTGAGAGTGGACACATGATCAGAAGCCACACGATTTGATTTTCAATTATCAGGGTACACGAGGGTTTGTCAGTGACTACAGGCTCTCAGAACTAGGAACATGAACAGATGTACACCTAGTTCTAAAACAAAGCATAGATTAACATAGTATCAGCTCACGTAACTGTGCTTGAGAATGTTACTTTACAGATTGTGGGCATCACTGTGTTAAGAAACTGTGAACCATATATATGAACCTATGCAGATGGGTATTTAGATGGTTTGATATCAGGAAATAATTGTCTTCTGTGCATTGGCTTGGTATAAAACCAAAATATGATGCTACATGAACCCCTGATTATTGGCTATTCCTCTCCCTGACTCAAAGTAAAATCAATAATTGCATCTATTCTACTGGCTATTGTTTCTATTACTGCTGGAACTTTTGGTTCTCCCTGACCAGACCTGAAGATCCTGAAAAATCACATCTATTATTTTACCTCGCTGCAGAATTTGTAGTCCCCCCCGCGGTGTATTTACCACAAGGCAAAAAAGGCACTTGCCTAGGGCAGCATTTTTCAGGGGAGCAGCACTTCTCCCCCCAGAAAAAGGGATGAAAGAAGGGACATGCATGCCATATGAACCAGGTGGGATCCCACAGAGGCTGCAGGATGCTTGATGGTGTATGTAGAGCCTGACTCTTGTTCCTGGAGATGTCCAGAGCTGTGAAGATGAGTGTCTTTTTCTCTTTCGCCAGGGGGGGTAGTGGAAGGCTCTCCCAGGTGGGGGGCAGGGGTGCTGTTGGTCAATGTCAGCTTCTCCCTGCGGGAGGGGGAGGGGAGGTGTTGGTGGGGGCAGACGATTTTTGTGTTGCCTAGGGCAGCGCAAAACCTAAATACCCCACTGGTCCCCCCCTCCCAATCACATATGCACTGTATCATCAGAGGTAACTGTGAAGAATATTATTAAATTATGATCAGGTTATATCATTTTTAGCAGTTTTCATGTCTATGATAATCCATTAAAAAGATTATTGCCTGAATAATATGATATAATTTATTATACTGTAATAACATTGCATATATTAAATAGATGGTGGATCAATTGAGGATTGTTGAGCAGTTAGAATCCTATATCAGGCAAGAATGGGGCAACATTCCTCTTCCAAAACTCCAACAACTGGTCTTCTCAGTTCACAGATGTTTACAGTGTTGTTAAAAAAAGGCGGGATGCTACATTGTGGTAAACATGGCCTTTCCTCAACTTTTTTGAGACGTGTTGCTGCCATCAATTTCAAAATAACCTTATTTTTTTTTTCTAAAATAGTACATTTTTCAGTTTAAACATTTGATGTGTACTAATTTCTATTGTAAATAAAATATGGGTTTATGAGATTTGTAAATCATTGCATTCTGTTTTAGGTAGATTTTATACCGTGTCCCAACTTTTATGGAATTGTGGTTGTACTTGTCCAAATCAGCAAAGCAGCCAAGGATGACCATGCCGCTCCTCCATACATACAGTACAGTGTGGTGCATTGTCACTCAAGGACAGGAAGTTTGTTACTGGCAGGATCACCAGATGAAAGTGGAGATAAATATACAGTACATGAAAAAACTAATATAGCCACCACATTGAAGGACAGCAATATATCTAATATTTTTTCTTGGTTTAAGATATGCATTAACTAGAAGAGGGGCGGGGGAGGGTAAGAGGCCCAGATTTGCATGTTTATGGGAACTTGGCCAATCCTCAGGTAGAAGGCTGGGCAGGGGCAGACTGACAACTCATGGGGCCCCCGGCAATAGGGGATCATGGGGCTCCTGTATCCTTGCCCACACCCAAAAAAGCCTATGAAAAAGCCAATGAAAGGTACCAGGAGCATCTCATGGGGCTTCCTACTGACCCCGGGTCTTCGGGCAGTTCCCGAGTGCTCGAATGGTCAGTCCGCCCCTGAGGCTGGGTATGGTGGCCAAAGGCAACCTTTAAATATGATAGATGCTGTGCAGCAGGGGAGTCGGGTGGAAGATGGATTGAAGGAAAGTGCTGGAGAGTGGAGCCTCTGAGGGGGCCCCAGGGAGGGGAGCCTGCCTACAGCCTAGTTGCTGGACAGAAGAATCTTCACTGTGCCAAGTCTCCTTGGGAGGACAGTTCTGTTGGCAGCGAAGGAACCAGCCCAGTGTAAGGCCTGAAAGCAGCTACTAACCCACCAAGCTAACAGGACAGGACAGTGTGAGTATTCTTACACCCCCTGGGCCAGATAAAGGGAGAGGACAGTCAGGTGCAAGACCCAACTAGTTCTCATCCGGTGCTACTTAAGTGGCAGATCTTTAAATCCCTTGCCTGGGGATACCCTCAGTGTAGCCAAGTAAAGGAGGAAGGCTTTATCTGGGGTCTGAAGAGGTACATCAAAGGGACTTAAGTGCTCCTTAACCTCCCTGGCGGTATGATTATTTCAGATTTTTGCTGCTGAAAGAGGTACCATTTTTTTGCATGAAAATATGTAGTTTTTTTTATTGTAGGCCTGTCATTTTTAGGAATAACTCACTGAAATCTGTCCGAAAAAGAGTCTAGTAAACATTCCGGATATGATAAAATTTGAAACACGAAATCATAAATTATAATTTAATAAATAATCATAAAAAATAATAATATAATAATAATAAATTTATCTCAATAATATAATCAAACCAAAAACACTGAAATTTTAAATATAGTGCCAAGTTCACACATCACTGTGCAAAGTCGAAGAATCATTTTCAGTGTCTGATGACGAATTTCCCCCACGAATCATTATCACTCAATTCTGCAAGTGGTTCTGATTTACTATTGCTGTTCTCTAGCTGGTCTAAAACCGATTTTGACCTAAAGGGAAGCTTTTTGGACGCCATGGACTTTTCCCAGTTTCCAGGCAGAAAGAACAGTCAAAATGCTGGCAGGGCACAGGACAAAGCAGTAGGGACAAAATGTATGTGAAATGCTTTGAAACAGCAATGTTTTACTATGTAATAATCATTTAAAAAAAAAGAAATTTTTTAAAACTTTCAAATTTGCCGCCGGTTCCGGCCCCCGTACGTCCCGACGTCACAGGGACCGGAACACGGAAGCCGGATGCCGGCATCGGCCGGAGGAGATGGCCGGGGACACTGCAGGGGACACATCGTGGAAGCGAAGGACAAGGTAAGCGCTGCAGGGAATCCCTGAGCAACGCTGCATGGTAAGCCCGAGTGTAGCTTGGGGTTACCGCTTTTGGTACTGAAACTTTACCCTGAGCTACACTCGGGAATACCACCAGGGAGGTTAAACAGACAATGCTTTTTTTTTGCTAATCCACATTTTTGTACAGTGTACAGTTTGCTAAGAAGCTTCTCCTTATGTTTTCAGTTCCTTGGACATTTCATATTCCTCTAGACCCCATTTAAGTTGTTAACCCCTCAATAAAAAGCAACAAAAAAAGCTCAGGGACTGTTTTACTGACTCTGTATGTGAAGATGTGGGAAATGCGTGTTGTCTGGCCATGCAGAGCTTAGGGGGGGAACCCAATCAAATGTAGTTGCTCCTGCAGGGGTAGCGCTACATTATCAAAATAATAATAAACTTCAATTTCACTTTAAAAACAGGACTGCCCTCTATAGACTTCAGTGAGATTTGGTGCTGAGTTCTAGTTCACCACATTTTGAACACAATTCACCACAATTGAAACTGACCAGATTCACTCATTACTATAAATTACAATAAGTACAATGTATACAGTTTTTACATATATATTTTGGTATGTGTTGTTTATTACATATTGAATGGTCCCGTTAAAAAGGCATTTAAATTAAAATCATCATTACGATTATTTAGAAACAATAAATTGTGGTTGAAGCTGTGATCTTATGTATGCTTAAAGTGTTACTAAACCCACAACAGTAAAATCAGTCTATAAGCAGTAAAGCTTGCTTGTTATACTCACTGTGGAACTTAAGGGGTTAATCCTCTACATTGAGTAAAAAGGTTGTTTGATCCTGACTTCTCTGCTCCTTCTCTCGTTCAACTGTCGACGTCTAATCTCCTGATAAGACAGACTGAACAGTAGCCATTCTGCACAAGCTCAGTTTAGTGTGTATTGCAAGAGAGTTTTTTTTTTCTTGGGAGAGTGCATGTGATCAGCACAGGGCCAATCAGCACTGTTCAGACAGAGGGTAAGGGGTTTTGCATCCTCCTAGAGCAGAAAGAAAACTCCTCCTACAAGCTTTAATCAGTGCTCTGCTGGACACTGATAGAAGCCACAAGACTGATCTAACTGCTGATGAGGAAAGGTATTTAGCAGTTTATATTTTGTAAAATAATTGCATTTCCATGTTGTGTGTACTGTGGGAGACCAGATATAGTGAATGCAGGGTCCTGGGTTTAGTAGCACTTAAAGTACCAAATTTGTTTAAAAAGGTCCATTTTTTACTTTTCTTTCCCCCCGGGAATTATGCTTTTATTTTTTTCTCGATGTGTCTGTAAGTGTAGTGCCATTTACTGTAGGGTGAAACAAGGTTTGACATGTACACAGTCGTAAAGGAACGTGTGATTTTTTTTAACGACCCTGCCTTATAACTTCCTCACATCTTACCTGTTGGGGGCTAAAATGCCTTAAAGGCAGAGCAGAAGGTTGTGTGTAGTGAAAAGCTTGGTGACAGATTGCATTTTATCCTGTTGCGCCTCTAACGTGTTGGTGGGTCGTTGCCTTTAAATAGATTTTTTAAATAGTTGGTTGAACACATTGAACTTAAAATGGTGTTTCTGTGCCAGCATCCTTACTCACTTAACAGTCAGCTGAGCCTCACTGCCTTCCAGTCATTTGTTCATTATGTTTTTTTTTTGTTCTGGTGACTGCTGGCAATTAAAGGTGTGAATTACAGCTCACACAGCTCTGGGGTTTGATCTTTTTTGCACTTTAATGCTCTTTGGGCTTTTAAAAGTTGTTCTCAAGTTTGCTAGTCTGGCTTTTCTGTAAATGAAACAAGTGGATGGTAGAATGCACAAACTTATAAGACACATAGAGTACGAGGTGAAATGACTGTTGGCCTGGGTGTCGGTCTTGTGCACGTAATATAGTAAGTTAAAATAAAGAAGAACTCCAGCCAAAAATAACAGGAAAAAATGAATTTGGGAAATTAAAACATAACAGTTTTGGCTGCAAAATTCAGCTTTAATCTAGAGATTTCCCTGGCAGTACTTTTTTGCGCCACTAGATGTCCTGAGCCTTATGGCCAGTATCATTCAACCCAAATCCCCTGAGCCCAGGCTGTCTTGGACCCGCCCCAGCCTGTGACTGGACAGTGAAAGGAGAAACGATGAGTTATCTCTCTATCAGTTTATTTTCTCTTTCTATCAGTATGCATCATGTCAACAACTTCATGTGTGTTCACCTAATTTCAAACATGATTTGCCAAACCCTTAATGAATGATTCACTCAACCCTATAACCTACAATAAGCACAATGTGTAAAGTATTTGCATCTTTATTGTGGTTTGTTTTGTATATTACACATATTATGCTGAAAACGTTATTACAATTATTTAGCAATTATAAATTGTTTTTGAAATTGTGGTGTATTGCAGTGCCAGTTTTTTTCAAACAAGGGCCAAATAGCTTTTTCCTCTGCTTCTTCCTTTTACACCTCAGCTCTTCTGTACCTGAATTTCAAGAGGCCAAAAACCAGTCAAAGTCAGGTACTTTCACTTCTTGCATTACAAAAAAGAAATAAAAAAAGTAAGGCTCCTTATACACTGGTGGTCAGGGGGTGGTGCATTTTTACTGTCCCCCCAATAGCCATGTTGTTGCTCAAATGGGTATACAAAGTGGTATCAAAAAGTTTTGAGACTAGTTTTGGAACACGCCAAAAGATGGAAGTACAATGCTGCAAGCACAGTCACAGGAGGCACCGACATTCATAAGTTAGTTAGACATCGTCCTGTGTACATTGGGAGCTGTGCGACTGGTTCTATTCTGACTGGTGTTACTCACATAGAAATTCACGTTTGCTCATTGTTCTAACTTGCTGCCCATGATGAAATAGCAGATGTGGTATTGCACGTGGTCAGAATAGCACCAGTTGCACAGCTCCCAATGTACACAGGACAATGTCTTTTGGCACACACTGACTTATGAGGGTCAGTGCTAACTATGACTGTGCATGAACCTTTGTGCTGCCATCTGTTGGCATGTTACAAAACCAGTCTCGAAACTTTTTGACACCACCTCTTACATTGCAGTTGGGTGGTCATACAAACACAAGGTTGAACTGTGTTTTTACCATTCCCCCCTAAAGATACAAAGGCAGCAGATTGGGATGTATACATGTGGCAGAAATGATCACCTTGTCATGTTTTGCATGCAGTACCACGTGCCAAGCATATTCCATTCAACTGAATAGGACTATACCACAACCCTCCTGCAACCACGTGCAATGCAAGCCATGCCAAGTTTGACTACCTCCAGTAGTGAAATCGAGGTAGATTGAAGGAACCACTGAGTGCATTAAAAGATCAGGAGATTGATCCTGATATAGTGTGTTGGGTTGTGACGTGGAGGCCTTTTTTATGGCCACTTTGATTTTAGCACTTTCAAGTTGAACAGAATCATATACAGCTCATTCCCTATTAGCTCCCCTACCACCGGGATCATGGAGAAGAATCCCTGCATTATCTCTGATTCAATCCCAGTTGGAGCTTATACAGGGCTGAGGATTGTTTTCCTGCCCCATGTGACACATCTGGACCAATCACCAAGTACCAGCATCATCACTTGAGAAAAAGGGAGTAAGTCACATGATCACTGTACTTACTGGTACTTCATTCTTGATGATGAACAGAACAGCAGGGGAGTAAAGGGAAGGTAAGTACGACATGCTGCAGGGGCAAGCTTTAAAATAAACCAGTTGTTCACTCTTCATGGGCAAAGCACAGGTTCACTTTAAAGCCCAACACCAGCCAAAACCTTTACAATGGATACTGCAAGGGTTAGAGCCCTCTGCCTGTCTATATTCCTACTGGTGAGATTTCTACATACTTCCTGTTCTGTTTGACACCCACATTCCAAACAGGAAGTGAGAGAAATCTCCACTGGGCACACAGGCAGCAATAATTATGCCCTGTACACATGATAAGAAAATCGTCCGAAAAATTTAGTGGAACCACTGATTGAACGATTTTCTCTTCGTTGATGAGCAGGATGTTTTAACCGATAACAATATTGTGAACGAAAAAATCTGGTTGAACAACAGTGAAAAATGTTGTCGTTTCGTTTGTACTAAAAAAATCAATCAAGCACTATCACGCATGTGCAGAAACAGAAGATGACCCGGATGTTTATGTCCAAGGAATCTTCGTAAACACGAACGAAATATCCAAATGTTAAAAGTAGATTGGCCTAATGAGATAATGAAGCCAGAATTCTGCAGATTATATTTTATGTATCACTATTTATGTATATAGGTAATGTAATAAACTATATTATACTCATTGCTGGTAATTGTTGTGTATATCACTCGTTCTGCCCGGAAGGGCGTGGCTACAAGGTCACACACACACCGCATCACTTCCACTTGTATGGAAGAAGTCAACACTACGTATTGCCCGACGAACTATTTTTTTAGATTGGTTAATGTGGGCCACGATTTTGACCAACAAACGAATGTCTCTCGGATGACCGATCGGTCGATTTCCTAATCGTGTATTCCCACCTTTAGAGAGGTTCTAAACCTTCCCTGCAACCTCCAAAAAGTGGGCTTGAGTTGGCCTGTTGAGCTATATCCTCCAATTTATGTTTTTAAAGATAATAATTGTTTTCTTTTCCATTGGCTGAACTAAATATTATCACAATTGTGATTGTTACAATTATCAGGACATAAACATGTATGCTTGTCATGCTCACACATGTATTAGCCCAGAAAGAATAGTGATTGGCCAGAAAAGCCCAAACTGCATTTTACCAACAGGAAAAACAATCATCCCCCAATTCTACGATTGGCTTGTATATGTGTAAGTTAAGCCTCATTTGGTTTTTACTGATTTGTTTATTGTTATGGTGGAGAAAGATGATTGGATCAAAGACAGTTGCAGTCATGATTCTAATAAGGCCTTTATAGCTCTGAAATGAGTACAAGATGGAGTGCGGGTTTACTAATGACCCCCAGAGACTTTAATCAGGGACAAGTGAGCACAAAATAAACAGATGCATCAATAAAGCCCCAATTCTCTGGGGTGTCATTACTGGGTGAGATGTCCTTAGAAAGTGCATATGGCTGCAATTAGGCTTAAAATACGGACGTGTCAATAGCAGTACTTATTCGCGCTCTCTATTGATCTGCTTCGCTTTTTCACATTAAACCGTCGTTTTAAACTCATCAATAAATTAAAAGCTGAAGATAGATGAACTTTTTCTCTCTCTCCTGCCATCACACATAAATGAAACTGAAAGTGAAGCGTCTCAGGTCAGGGAGCTCGGCTCTGGGCCCGGTTCAGGAAGATGGGGTCTGACGTCAGGCTGTCAAAAAAAGGCAAGGCCTCACAAAGGTTAGCGCTGAACTAAACGACTGTAGCTTTAAACGTTTTGCTGGCATGTTGTACTGTCAGCTATAAATGTTCAAGCTCTAAAGGTTAGGTATGATAGCTGAGATAAGTGACACAAATACATAAATCTCTTCCAGCTGTCAGCTACAAAAATCCATATGTGCATTTAAGCATTTGTGTATATACTGTCGGTAGGGCAGTAGATAGATAGATAGATAGATAGATAGATAGATAGATAGATAGATAGGTAAATTGATCTATAGATAGGAAGATAGATAGTTAGCTATATATATACTGTATATATAGATAGGTAGGTAGATTGATAGAGAGATAGATAGATAGATAGATAGATAGATAGATAGATAGATAGATAGACAGGTAGATCAATCGATATATAGTTAGATAGATAGATAGATAGATAGATAGATAGATAGAGTGCAGTGAAAAAGTTTTCTCCCCTTCCCGATTTCCTTTTTCTCATATTTTTAACACAAATTATTCAGATCATTAAACAAATTTTAATATTACACAAAGATAAGACAGATACAGTATAATGGATATGGGCTGAAAGTGCACTCAGGTTTAATTTGCGGGTATGTACATCCAAATTGGAGGAAGGGTTTAGGAATTACAGCTTTTCAGAGTAGCCATCCCCCCTTTTTCAAGGGACCAAAAGTAATTGGACAATTGAATCAAAAACTGTTTCATGGCCAGGTGTGGGCTACTCCTTCATTATTTTTTCATCAATTAAGCAGGTAAAAGGTCTGGAGTTGATTCTAAGTGTGGTATTTGCATTTGGAATCTATTGCTGTGAACCTACAGTCAGGTCCATAAATATTGGGACATCGACACAATTCTAACATTTTTGGCTCTATACACCACCACAATGGATTTGAAATGAAATGAACAAGATGTGCTTTAACTGCAGACTGACAGCTTTAATGTGAGGGTATTTACATCCAAATCAGGTGAGCAGTGTAGGAATTACAACAGTTTGGATATGTACCTCCCACTTGTTAAGGGACCAAAAGTAATGGGACAATTGGCTTCTCAGCTGTTCCATGGCCAAGTGTGTGTTATTCCCTCATTATCCCAATTACAATGAGCAGATAAAAGGTCCAAAGTTCATTTCAAGTGTGCTATTTGCATTTGGAATCTGTTGCTGTCAACTCTCAAGATGAGATCCAAAGAGCTGTCACTATCAGTGAAGCAAGCCATCATTAGGCTGAAAAAACAAAACAAACCCATCAGAGAGATAGCAAAAACATTAGGCGTGGCCAAAACAACTGTTTGGAACATTCTTAAAAAGAAGGAACGCACCGGTGAGCTCAGCAACACTAAAAGACCCAGAAGACCATGGAAAACAACTGTGGTGGATGACTGAAGAATTCTTTCCCTGGTGAAGAAAACACTCTTCACAACTGTTGCCCAGATCAAGAACACTCTCCAGGAGGTAGGTGTATGTGTGTCAAAGTCAACAATCAAGAGAAGACTTCACCAGAGTGAATACAGAGGGTTCACCACAAGATGTAAACCATTGGTGAGCCTCAAAAACAGGAAGGCCAGATTAGAGTTTGCCAAACGACATCTAAAAAAGCCTTCACAGTTCTGGAACAACATCCTATGGACAGATGAGACCGAGATCAACTTGTACCCGAGTGATGGGAAGAGAAGAGTATGGAGAAGGAAAGGAACTGCTCATGATCCTAAGCATACCACCTCATCAGTGAAGCATGGTGGTGGTAGTGTCATGGCGTGGGCATGTATGGCTGCCAATGGAACTGGTTCTCTTGTATTTACTGATGATGTGACTGCTGACAAAAGCAGCAGGATGAATTCTGAAGTGTTTCGGGCAATATTATCTGCTCATATTCAGCCAAATGCTTCACAACTCATTGGACGCCGCTTCACAGTGCAGATGGACAATGACCCAAAGCATACTGCAAAAGCAACCAAAGAGTTTTTTAAGGGAAAGAAGTGGAATGTTATGCAATGGCCAAGTCAATCACCTGACCTGAATCCGATTGAGCATGCATTTCACTTGCTGAAGACAAACCTGAAGGGAAAATGCCCCAAGAACAAGCAGGAACTGAAGACAGTTGCAGTAGAGGCCTGGCAGAGCATCACCAGGGATGAAACCCAGCGTCTGGTCATGTCTATGCGTTCCAGACTTCAGGTTGTAATTGACTGCAAAGGATTTGCAACCAAGTATTAAAAAGTGAAAGTTTGATTTATGATTAATATTCTGTCCCATTACTTTTGGTCCCTTAAGCAGTGGGAGGCACATATGCAAACTGTTGTAATTCCTACACCATTCACCTGATTTGGATGTAAATACCCTCAAATTAAAGCTGACAGTCTGCAGTTAAAGCAAATCTTGTTCGTTTCATTTCAAATCCATTGTGGTGGTGTATAGAGCCAAAAATGTTAGAATTGTGTCAATGTCCCAATATTTATGGACCTGACTGTACATCATGCGTTCAAAGGAGCTGTCCATGCAAGTGAAACAGGCCATTGTAAGGCTTCAAAAACTAAACAAATCTGTCAGAGATAGCAGCAACATTAGGAGTGGCCAAATCAACAGTTTGGTACATTCTGAGGAAAGAAGAATGCACTGGTGAGCTTGGCAACATAAAAAGGCATGGACGTCCATGGAAGACAACAGTGGTGGATGATCACAGGATCCTCTCTATGGTAAAGAAATACCCATTCGTAACATCCAGACAAGTGAAGGACACTCTCCAGGAGGTGGGCATATCATTGTCAAAGTCTACAATCAAGAGAAGACTTCACAAGAGCAAATACAGAGGGTTCACCACAAGGTGCAAACCATTCATAAGCCTTGAAGAATAGAAAAGCCAGATTAGACTTTGCCAAAAAACATCTAAAAAAGCCAGGCCAGTTCTGGAAAAGCATTTTTTGATGGATGAAACTAAGATTAATCTGTACCCGAATGATGGGAAGAGAAAAGTATGGCGAAGGCTTGAAACAGCTCATGATCTAAAGCACACAACGTCATCTGTAAAACATGGTGGAGGCAGTGTGATGGCATGGGCATGCATGGCTTCCAGTGGCACTGGGTCATTGGTGTTTATTGATGATATGACAGAAGACAGAAGCAGCCGGATGAATTCTGCAGTGTTTAGAGATATGCTGTCAGCCCAGATTCAGCCAAATGCAGCAAAGTTGATTGGACGGCGCTTCACAGTACAGATGGACAATGATCCAAAACACACTGCAAAAGCAATGCAGGAGCTTTTGAAGGAAAAGAAGTGGAATATTCTGCAATGGCCGAGTCAATCACCTGATCTCAACCCAATTGAGCACGCATTTCACTTGCTGATGGCAAAATTAAAGGCAGAAAGACCCACAAACAAAAAACAACTGAAGACAGCTCAAGTTAGAGCCTGTCAAAGCATCAGAAAGGAGGAAACCCAGTCATTAGTAATGTCCATGGGTTCCAGACTTCAGGCAGTCATTGCCAGCAAAAGATTCTCAACAAAATATTAAAAATAAACATTTTATTTATGATTATATTCATTTGTCCGATTACATTTGAGCTCCTGAAAATGGAGGGACTGTGTATAAAAATGGTTGCAGTTCCTAAAATTTGTACTTGATATTTATGTTCAACCTCTTGAATTAAATCTGAAAGTCTGCACTTCAAATTCATTTGGGTTGTTTCGTTTTAATTTATTCTGGTGGCATACAGAGCCAAAAGTATGAAAATTGTACCTGTGTCCAATATATACGGACCTAACTGTATGAATAGATAGAGAGCCTAATTATGGAACAAATTCCAGAATCTTATATGCCATCTATATGCTAATGCTTTAGGCCCCATTCACACCTGAGCATTTTTGTAGCTTGAAGCCCGTAGCTCCAAAATGATCAACATTTTCAACTCTTCCAATTCGTGGTTATGGCACTACCATGCCTTGCCACCCTCTTACTTGGAGTAATAGGAAAGAAAAGCGCCCGATATCCAAAAGTATGCAAGTTTGATGGTAGAGTAAGAGGCATTTATTGAGAATAACAAGATCCCCACGCTGGTTATATATTTGTCAGGTTTCGGAGTGATAGGTGAGGTTCCAGGGGAGCAACATTCTTGCCACCAATTAGGACTGTCTTTCATATGCTGCAGTATAAAACAACAAAAGGAAGGGCACCCCGGCCCATTGCATTTCCTTCACCATTTATTAATGAATAAAAACAAATAATTACTCACAAACAGATTGAGTAGACAGGCACATCAATGAATATAAAGCCACTAACATGAGATTTGCAGTACTTGATCAACAGCATGGGAAGACACCATCAAGGTCCAATATGGCTAATGCTGCTAAAGTGTTTCAAGGGGAAACCCCCCTTTATCAGAACTCAATATTTTGTGCCTGAGCATAGTGTCACTTAATGCCTAAATATCTAAAAAGTATATAAGCTTCTTTTGAGCTGCAGGCAGTTTTGAAACCAATAGAAATCAATAGAAACGCCTTAAAATGCTCTAAAGTAACTAGCTTTCCATTGGCTAAAACATCTGTACAAATTCTCAAAAAAACTTGTAAAAACAATCAATGAAACAATCAATGAAAATAAGTGCAAGTGTACAGCTGGGAATTTTTATGTCACCTCCTCAAAAAGCCTGCACGCCCATGCTACAATCATGTGCATTGCGGTGCAGCTCCATTCACTTGATTGGGTGGCACTTCCCACATGAAAGAGAAATATATTTCCAATATATTTAGAAAAAAAATTATATACGTGACATATATTTACAATATATTGGCCTACGCTAATATATTTTGACATGTATTTTAAAACATGTAAATTTAAATATATTTTCGAAAGGCATATATTTAAATATATATATTTTTTTAAATATATTCTTCAGATTGTTTTTAACATATAAAAAAGTAATTTTAACATATATTTTTACATATATTTGTAAAGGTATTAAAAAAATGTAGATTAAATGTATTTTCAAAGACATATATTTGAAAATGTATTTTTAGAAACATATTTCTATTTAATATATATATATATATATATATATATATATATAAATATATATATATATCTATATATCTATATTTATATATATCTATATATATATATATATATATATATATATATATATATAAATATATATATATATTTTTGAATATATAAAAAACTCATTTCAACATACACTGTATATATATATATATATATATATATATATATATATATATATATATATATATGTATATATATATATTGAACACAGACAAAATTGTAGTATTTAAAATATATGTCAATATATTTGGGAAGAATATTTTTAAAATATATTTAAAATATATTCTTCTTCCACGTGGGTTGTCAGGTGTTACTGCATGCCGACCATGACAGAGGATAAAATAATTGTTACGTCATGTGTACACCCCAATTCTTTGTAGCGGGTCAGTTGGTGGGCAATCAAAGCACGGCTCAACTGTTTTTCCACCCCAACCACAAGTATAAATCTAACCTAAGAGATGAATTAATAATTAACAGTGTTATTGGTGTCTATGATATCTGCTTTGAGTTCAGCTTTAAATATGGATGCATTACTAGGAGCAGAAACCAAGAAACAATACAGCATCCATTCCGTATTCTTCCAGCACACATAACACCTTAATCAACTATAGATTGCTACAAACACAACTTAGTTTCCTGACAATTAGACGTGTACAGTGGGATTTCTATTATTCAATATTTGCATTTGCCTATATTACAAAAGAAATTCAGTCTTGGCTATTCAGCCTGCACCTTGCACAACGCAGTATTGGGATATATCTCATATTACACATTAGCTAGAGGTACGGTAATTAATTCACACAAAAGACGTTATGGAATTAAGCAGTATGAGTTACATTGTGGGCCCCAGCTCATTCTTCTTACGCTCCATAGTTCAGATTGTTTCAGTGTTTTGTATAACTGGGTACACTTTCCTTACATTTCCATACTAATTTGATTATGTGATATAGCAGTGAATGGTGATGCAATTATTGAAAAGTAACTTTGTGATAAGAGAATTTGTGAGGTTTAAATTCAATCTTTCTGTCTCTTCTTGGTAGAACGGCAATGAGATTCGGGTGGTTGGAGGAATAGAGAAAGTGCTATGTGAAATCTGAGACAATCCATGGTTTTCTTGTTGAAAATCAAATTACATTCGTTTCTAAATAATAAAATGTCCCAATAGTATATCCTTGCACATTTTCTACATAGTTTTTTTTTCCAGAAGATTCTTTGCTTGTTTCATAGTGTTCTACTGTAGTGCTTTTCCATTCTAATTTAAAATCTGACCTATTTTTCCGTAAACCACACCCATGCTTTGTTGTGTTGGTGCCTTCTACTGAAGGTTGGATCACCATTTAGGTCACATAGGCTTTTGTCGTCTAGGTTAGCAGGGTTGCCAGGAGTATTGTAAGACAGGCCATACATTATACATTTTGACATCCATACATTATACATCAAGCAGTGGTTTGAACAAAAAAAATTGCCGATTTCCCCTATCCACACATTCGATGAATCAACCGCGCTGAGCTATTGTGTTTTGCCAGCAGAGAGCCTTCCCTGCTGACAGAATACAATGGTCAAAGTTGCTGGCTATAGCTGGCAGCTCTGATCGGCTGAAAAAAAAAATAAAAGGACAAGCTGGTTGTACAGAAGTCAATCGATAGATCGACTTCTGTACAACACGCCTGCCCATAGATGGATCAAAATTCAGCTGGTTCCAAATTTAAATCCATCTATGACTGGCCTAACGCCATCTACTCATTGCTGTTGATTGTAACACATTGGACTGTATACAAGATCCCAGACAGTCATCCAGTTGAATTCCCATTGTTGTCACCTCTAAACAGTCTATCCATTTTTTTTGGTACAATAGTGTATGGAATACTTATGTTCAATGCCTTGCCCTGCCTTGAACAGCAGAAATTGGTGACAGCATTCCATATTCATCTAAGGGTTAATTGTAGACGTCTATTGCAGAGTTGGCAATATGAGATTTTCATCTAGCCTGGCTCAAGTCCTCGGTGCATTGTTAGCCACTCAATAGCAGTATGAGGAGGCTGACATAAGGGAAATGGCTTGTGGAGGGGATATTTCCAGCCCTCCTTCTTGTGTCGATGTCATGTGACCATCAACCATGTTCTGTTAATTGTCAAGCTGCATTGTGATAATGGCTGTTCTATGATTACAAAAGAATATCAAGAACTTTGTAACATACAAGCCTGGAGACGCTAGAGCGTAAGGATTATATCAGGATTTATTATTATTACAGGTACTTATATAGTGCCGTCAATTTACACAGTGCTTTACATATATATATTGTATATTCACATCAGTCCCTAACCCTCAAGGGGCATGCAATCTAAGGTCCCTAACTCACATTTATACATATATGTACTGGGGCCAATTTAGACACAAGTTAATTCACCTACCAGCATGGCTTTGGCGTGTTGGAGCAAACCCATGCAGGCACAGGGAGAACATGCAAACTTCAGGCAGGTGGTGCCGTGGTTGGGAATTGAACCAACAACCAAAGTACTGCTAGTCTGAAGTGCTAACCATTAGCCACTGTACTGCCGATAGGATGATCAGGCTACAAAGGTCAGAAGCAGCTAATTTAACTTAGTCTGCAAAATATCTTTAAAGGGAAATGTATTTGTTACAGGTATTTATATAGCTTCAATAATTTATGCAGCTCTTTACATTCTGTACATTTATATCAGTCCCCGAGTTAAAGGAGCTTACAATCTAAGGTCTGTATTTTACAGGCATACCTACATGCACTAGGGCTAATTTTGAAAGACAATTAAGCTACCAGTATGTCTTTGGTGTGGAAACTCACACAAGCACAGGGAGAACATGAAAACTCCATACCGATAGTGTCCTGACTAGGATACAAAATAGTACTCTAGTGTTGATAACCACTGAGTCACTTTCATTTTGAATGTTTCTGGGTTCCTAAAAAAGATAATATAACTGTAGCACTACCCCCTTAGGAGTTGCGGAATATTTGGGTCCCCCTATAGTCCATCACAGCCAGGCAACATGCATTTTATTCCAGCTTTGCACTCCAGAGTCATTAAACAGTCCTTGAACTTGTTTTTTTGGGGATTTCATTAGGGGATGATAACTTGGATGGGGATGAGGGATACATGGGATGCCCAAGGAACTGATAGACTGATGACAACTTCCTGGAACTATGCACAAATGCTCAGAAGGGTTTCTCGTCTTTGGAGAGTTATCCAGCCTATCCTCATGTACCACCTCAGACCCCAGATGAAATCTCCTCTTCACCCAGCTGCCTGAGGGAATCCCTGGGCAAGGGAACCGAGAATCTGCCACCTTTAGATCACCATTCCCAGATGAGGGCTACTCGGGTTTCCCACCAGAATGCCCTCTCCTCTTATCTGGCCCAGGGGGTGTGAGATTACTCTCCTGCAAGCATGTGGGTTGGTGGCTGCCTTCAGGCCTTACACTTCACTGGCTCCTTCCCTGCTCCACAGGCTGTCCTCTCTCAGGGGACAATGAGGCTGATAGATCCTCCCTTCCAGCTCCCTGGCTTCACGCGCCATCCTGCTCACTCCATCTTCCACCCGAACTCTCCTGCTACTGAGCAGGCTCATTCACTCTTAAGGGCTGTCCTGACCTTATGCAAAGCCTCCCTAACAGTGCAGACCAGCTGCTCCTCACCCCCACCCACTGAATTATAGAGCCTTCCCCAAATCCCTAGATCAAGGGGAGGTTTCAGAGAGCTGATCTGCAGAGCCTCTCAGCCCCGACCCAAATTTTACCCCTCTGGCTATTTCTCCAGGCTGCTTATTAGCCTCCTGTCTAGAAAAATAATTAACTAGAGTCCCCTAGCTAACTAGGAGGGTGCCGCATAACCATCACTTTATAAATAAGTGTTTAATGCAAGGCACAACCGTGTAGTAAGTAATTATAAAAATGGTAACGTTCACACATTTACAGATTCTTAACAAGAAATAAACAGCAGCTTTAAGAAAGGCCCTCACTAACCTCGGTAGCTTCAGGCAGTGTGTAGAAATTCATCCTCAAATTTCACAACATCATCAGTAAAGTTGTTCAAGCCTACTTCCAGCACTTTGCTTTCTTCCCTTTTAGATTTCATTGCTTCTTAGCTGTTGACTCACAATCAACTTTGAATCGCATTATGAGCAGTGTCTGTCCAACAGTTAGCAACCAATCAGGAGGGGGAATATGCCGCCACCCAAATACCTGTTTGAAAAGGGATTTCACACTGAAATCTCCTTTCACCAGACTACAATGGTGTTCATTGGATGCGATCACCTCTATGGGGAACAGTAGCAGCTGGTATCACCTGCTTAAAGTGGTTGTAAACCCTTACTTTACTCAGTGAAGTGACTGGCCTCAGGTGATACCCAGCAATGAAAAAAAATCCTCCTACATAAGTTGTACCTGTTTCTCTACAGCTGCCTATCCCCTACATCTATTCAAAATGCAGATTTTACACAGGATCTCTCAGGTCTAAAAATCAGGAGGGCATGGAGCTGAAGTTACACTCAGTGTGGCAAGCTCTGAGATCTGATTAGAGGGAAGGGACACCCCCCCCCCTTTCACACAGCACACAGGAACAGAGCTGAGGCTGTAAATCACAGGCTGTACCCTCCACATCACCTTTTTTTCTCTTGGTGTCAGGAAAACTCCTCAGAAGTGACTCATGCTTATAGCAGAGGAATGAGACATCAGACAGAAATGACACTTAGGGCTCGTTCACACTTGACTGTTTTACCAACACTTGCCAAACGCCCCTATAGCGCTTGGCAAGCGTTGGTCCGGCGTTTGCGGAGCGTTTTTTAACACTCGGCAAACGCCGCATGCGTGGTTTAGTGGTGAATGCTAGGCATTTGCCAAGCATTAAAAATGCCCCACAAACGCCTATAATGAAGTTTAAATGGTGTTACCGCTCCTCAACCGCGTCACAACCGCGTCACAACCGCGTCGCAACCGCACCGCAAACGCCGGCCGGGCGTTTGCGGAGCAGCACCATAGACTAGAATAGGAGGCTTCAATGCCTCCTAACTTGACCAGAGGAGTCCGTTTTGCCGCGACGCTAACGCTCCCGTTAGAACAGCACTATGTGCTGCAATGTGCAGAATTGTCAGAGGCGTTTGGGAAGTGGTAAAAACGCTTCCCAAATGCCTCTCTGCCGCCTGCACACAACGCTAGTGTGAACGTAGCCTTAGTGCTCTGGATTGAGACAAGCACATACCATAGAGGGATATGCTTTGTTCATATTACATGTCTGAGGTTTACAACTATTTTAACATGACATGCCCTATTTATTTTTTGCTGTGAAGCACCTGCATGTACCTGCTTTGTGTTTACTGTTGGAAGGTCAGAGCAAAGTGAGCTACTATAAGAAAGTGAAAGTGGTTTGAGGATGAAAGTGTGTGTTGGTATGGCTTCTTGTTGAGAAGCTACTGCGGATATGACTCTTATGAGTCAAGATGGTGCTGTAAACATGGGTGGGCTCAACAGGAACACAGAGAAAGGAAATGACATCATAACCATAAACCTAGAAAAAAGAAAGTGGCTTAGTGGTTATCACTTCCCCTAGAGAAAATAATACATGATGCCAGCATTTAAACTGACACTATTGTCTAGTGGCCGGACTACTGTACATGAGAATGGTTGTTACACCTCTGTCTGTATAAACAGCATGCTAACACCTCTTGAAGTTTTCACCAGGGGTACATGTCACAAGGTGACAACACAGGAGCACAATTTAGAAACTGTTGTCACCCCATAACAGGAAGTGCCTGAATAGGGACCTTCATGGTGGAATCATTTGGTATTATGTAATGAAAGCTGAAGGTTTAATAACTAGAAAACTACTTTTTAAAATGACATCTTCACAAAACTGCATTGCTACACAGAGGGGTGATACACAATAAGTAGATTCCCAATGTTTCTAAAGGGAAATGTCCAGCTTTCCAGGAAATCCCCTTTAAATGTAGGAATTATGTGTCTCTCTAGAGGGCACAAATTATCTACATTCTCATAAAGCCGTACGATACCGTGCATTCTCTTCTATGTGCTGGTTTTCCCCCGCTACCTACCCCCAGTTACACAATAGATATTCCTACACATTAATGCTGCAGAGAGGGTCAACAGTTATATGAAATGTGAATGCATATATTAGAGACTGTGCTTAATGACACAATGTAATTTAATTATGAGGAAAATTGATCAAATTTGAACAGACTGCCTCATTTGAAAGTTAATAAATGAATGAAGAGCTTAAAAAAATATGCATCTTATGCAGCAATTCCCTCTGATTAAACTGGAAAGATGTCAATTACTAGTTGATTGATATATATATATATATATATATATATATATATATATATATATATACTATATTGCCAAAAGTATTGGGACACCCCTCCAAATCAAAGGATTCAGGTGTTCCAATCACCTCCATGGCCACAGGTGTATAAAATCAAGCACCTAGGCATGCAGACTGCTTCTACAAACATTTGTGAAAGAATGGGTCACTCTCAGGAGCTCAGTGATTTCAAGCGTGGTAACGTGATAGGTATGCAGTAAGTCCATCCGTGACATTTCCTTGCTACTAAATATTCCACAGTCAACTGCTATTGGTAGTATAACAAAGTAGAAGCAGCTGGGAACAACATCAACTCAGCCACAAAGTGGTAGGCCATGTAATATGACAGAGCAGGGTCAGCGCATGCCATTGGCAGCTACAGATGTCAATCACCCAACACAAGTCTCTCTCCTGCCAGCAAGGACATGCTGCTGTGTACTTCCCTGCACAGCAGAGAAATACTCAGCAGCATGTTTCCCTAGTAAAACACACACAGCACATGATGTAAAACAGCACACAGTTAACCCTTTGATTGCCCCAAATGTTAACTCCTTCCTGCCCAGTGTCATTAGTACAGTGTCAATGCTTTTAATTAGCACTGATCACTGTATTAGTGTCATTGGGATGTCAGTGGCAGTTAGTTCCCACCCAGTGTCAGAATGCCTGCTGCAGTCTTGTATAAGTCTCTGATCGCTGCCACTACTAGTATAAAAAAATGTAAATTCCAGTATATATACTGCCATTTGTAGACACTATAACTTTCATGCAAGCAATTAATTTACATGTATTGGGATTTTTTATAGCAAAGACATGTCGCAGAATACACTTTGGCCTAAATTTATGAAGAAATATGTTTTTTTTTTTAATTTTTTACTGGACATGTTTTATAGCAAAAAGTCAAAAATATTGTTTATTTTTTTCAAAATTGTCAGGCTTCTTTGTTTGTAGCACAAAAAATAAAAACCGCAGAGGTGATCAGATACCACCAAAAGAAAGCTCTATTTGTGGGGAGAAAAGGACATAAATTTCATTTGGGTGCAACATTGCGTGACCGCACAATTGTCAGTTAAATTAACACAGAGCAGTATCACAAAAAAGGGCCTGGTCAGTAAGGGGGTTAAATCCTTTGGAGGGTACGTGGTTACAGCATTTGAAAAAGATAATTTTTGTGTGTGTGTAAGCGTTAGACCCTCTGTTAAACCTCCCCCCTAGGGAAATTCGTCCCTCTATATGTCCTGGTGACCCTTATTACTGAGACGAAAAGTGAGGGGAAATGCAAGTATTTTGAGTTGTCATCAGAACAATAGTTGAGGGAAAATCCTCTAATGAGGAC
This sequence comes from Staurois parvus, assembly GCF_062004578.1. NCBI lineage: Eukaryota > Metazoa > Chordata > Amphibia > Anura > Ranidae > Staurois > Staurois parvus. The sequence goes on along the minus strand of NW_028317814.1, from coordinate 5,795,712 downwards.
ACCTGTTCCTCTGACAGTTGTGTAAGATCGGAATTTCATTCACTTTGGAGAGATTTATTCTCATTTCTTGTTGTGTCTCCAGGACACAACGATGGAGAAATCTATCAATCTGGATATAGACAGGAAAAATTAAATCGACAGGGGTTTTAACCCTTATCTACTCTATCTAAAACAATCAAAGAAATAATTGCACTATATACATATACTGTAAATATATTTTAAATAAATAAAATTAATAATACAGTTATTGTCTTCTTGGGTAACAGTATTGGCATGCAGATTCGTAGGATCTGGACACTCATTTATGGAATGGTGATGCACTTGTTCATCAGTCAACTGGTTTCTTTCAGCCTACTTTCTGAATGATCTACAGTATATTGATCTAAAGGAAACCTCTGGCTATCCATCTGTTAAGGTACAGCAGTTATCAGGATTCTCACAATCCATCCCCCTGAGGACATTTACGAGAACGAAATGCGTAGAGGCTTGGTGCTGACATCATGGCACATGTGCACTTGGCTGGGTGGCGTGTTGTTTTTTTTTATGCTGTGTATCCACTTGTTCCTGTAAGTACATTAAAACTGCAATGAAAAACTTTTTAAAAGGCTAATGCACTATAGTTCCTCCTTATTTTCTTTATGGTGAACCAAATGTTGTGCTTGGGCTCTGGTCAGTGTGCATCTGTTATCTCCCTCGTACCTAACATATGAAGCAGGAGAGCTGGGAAATATGGGGCTTCTCACTGCATAGTGAACCTCTTATTAATTTGGGGTCTAACATTCCGGTAAGCAGGTGGCAGTTATCTGTACTGACGGCATACTGGGTCCATGTAAGAGGACTGCTGGCACTTGTTGTTCATTGGCCATACGAGTGCAGTATGATATTGATTTTATGTGGACTAATTATTGCACACTGTATTTTAAGCACTTTTATCACAGTTGGTGTGTTTTGTATGCATGATTTTGAGCATCAATTAAAGGGACAGTATACATATATTTAAAGGGATAGTGCACCTATTTTCTGTTACATTGACTGTTGATAATGTATTCTCCTACTACAATAATTTGCACAGTTATTGCACCACATACTGATTCAATAACTAATGCATTGGACAAAGAATGGTCAATGCATGGTAAGAGACACAAGAATTTAGTGTGCTCTGCATAACAGGCCTTTCACAACATAGCAGAATTAAATACTTAGCAAGCACGGTTTCCCAAAAAATCAATGCTGTAATTACTATCCATTGATCACAATATACAGCTTTGTCTGTAATAACAGCTTGACCCCAACAATAAAAGGCTTAATAGTAATATGGCTAACAAGACATTGTTTACTAGCAATCATGAAATATCCTGGCATGAAACAGGCCCCCAGAAAATAAAAAGTATGACCGACAAAATACTTTAGAAGTGTCTAGCTATATGACCATTTGCCAAGTGTCAAGATGCAGTATGGGTGTTTGTTCAATGCTGCTGTTAGAGATTCTGTATATAGCCATACAGAACAAACAGTGCACAGTCCACATGTGTTATTCTGCTGCTTCTCTACAAACAAGAAACAGGAACCTTTATTATAGAGAAAAGACATAGAGTTTAACCATAGATGCAGCTACAAACTTATAAACACTGCCATCTGCTGGTTGAAGACTATATCTCTAGTGAATACTGTTGTAGTTGTTGTACAAAAATATAGTTCATGAACAATGTATTCCAACAGCTGCCATTTTTTTTTATATGTGGTCAGAATGCAGGACTCAAGTGCCCATACTCACTTTCTGTAATGCAGAGGTTCTTAAGTGTTCTGTTTCAAATGCCACTTTGTGTGACATATCTCCTTAGACCCAGTATGTTCAGCCGCTGGTTTGGCACCATCCACAATCAGCTTTACTCTTCAATAAGACACAGAAGTTGAATACAACCCAATTTTCTAATAGCTAATTGCAGTACAAAGGATGTTTCTGCAGTCCTTTGAAGTGTAAGAAGACAATTACTTTTCTAAGTCCTGTATCTACAAATAATACTGGCTGAGGGAAGATGGAGGAAACAGGGGAAGGTTTAACTAGGACTGAACTAACTAGCATTAAGCATGAGTCGAGGACAGAGGAAGAAACCAAAATGAAAAGGTCTAACACAGAGAAACACAGAAAATTACATTAAAGTGGGGCAGAACATTAAGCCTGTCCTCAAAAGAGTATATGGCAAATTGGCTTCATAGTACTTCTCAATAGTGCCAAAGGTTTCCCACCTCTTCCTGCCTGTTGTACATTCCCATTGGCCAGTGAGGCAGTCCATCACAATCTAAACCCCTATTCAATCAGCACAACACACCCTAGAATAATATGAAAGTGCTCTAAATAGTTGCTGCTAAAACACTGTTACTGACTTCACAACATCTGTACCAAAATGAATAACAATAATGTGTAGCACAACAGACTAATATCTCAAATAAAAATAAATATTAAACAATAATTAAATTCCTATTAAAAAAAGTCTCTTATAAAACCACTGTGCAATGTGTATAAGATAAATCTTCTCTCTTCTTCAGTGCCAACCGTGCAACCACCATTAGGTGAGAAACCTGCTCACCTCACTTCATGACCTCATCAATAGGTCATTATGAGCTCAACATGTGGACAGATTTGTGTACACCCTCTGTGGTCTTCCTCCAGCTCCTCTCCCGGCAATGCAACAGTATACACTCCTCCAGCTGACGCTCTCATATAATATGTATTATGGAAGATAGAAAAGTGGAACCATAGTGCTCTCTATTTATGAAACAATTTATTAGCGCCCAGATTAAAAGCACTTACAAAATGTAAGAACCAAGACAACATATAATGTATAATTTTGTTACATGGCTCACCACCCTGCTCTCCCAAATGATCATTAGCTCAAAACATCTAGGGCTCAGCGCCTTCCACCTATATGCATTACTCCCCAGATCCGGGCTTCCTCAGTAGGCAGCTTCCAGATTCGGGCTTCCTCATTAGGCAGCTTCCAGATTCGGGCTTCCTCATTAGGCAGCTTCCAGATTCGGGCTTCCTCAGTAGGCAGCTGCCAGATTCAAGCTTCCTCAGTAGGCAGTTGCCTACTGAGGAAGCCCAAATCTGGCATCTGCTTACTGAGGAAGCTCAAATCTGGAAGCTGCCTAATGAGGAAGACCGAATCTGGAAGCTGCCTACTGAGGAAGCCCGAATCTGGGCGTAATGCATTGCACAGTGGTGTTATAAGAGACTTTTTCATGGGACTTTAATTATTTTGTAATATTTCTTTTTATATGAGATATTAGTCTGTTGTGCTACACTTTGTTGGTTTTCAGTCTATCATAATCATGGTCCTGCAGGAATAAGCGTGTGGGGAAGAGGGGGGGTAGTTGTGCAGTAAGTTCTGACATCCAAAAGTGTCGTTGACTGTCAGAATGGCCAGAATGGTCTAGGATTCAGCCGTAATGACATGATTCTGAAGGTTGCTAAAACTTGCTGACTGGAAAATGAATGAGAAGCAGCACACTCTTAGGGTCATCACTCTGCTGTCTCCTTCTGTTACTACATGCTCATTGCTGTAAAGCCTTATTATTATTATTATTATTACTATTATAATACAGGATTTATTGACTCTTAGCATTGACCTCCCTCTTAGGGCTTATTCACACGCCTGCATTATGGTAATATGCACCTTACTATGTTCACTAGGCAATTCATGTTGAGGCCCATTACGTGCGTTGGTGCACCCAAGGAACCTTCATAATGCCTCTGTGTTGCAGTGCACCATAACACATGGTAATGCAGTGTACTGTGATACAACAAATAATGCGGGTACAATTTTAGATCCATTGTAGTGCAATAGGCTGCCATAACACAACTTGTGCTCATGGGATTACAGAAGACTCTAATTATACTGGTTGTTGTTTAAAATACACTTACATTTTTAAATTAATACATAATTGCAATAATGTTTTTGAATACCTGCCAGCAGTTCAGCTTCAATGTATGTTCCATCTTGTAATAAAATACACTCAGACAGATAAATTTATTGTGTCATTCAGCCAATTCTTTTTTTTAACCTTTTTCATCTGCTAAACTTTTAAAAACAGACCCATATCTGGCAAGATTGAAAGGACAGATGTGAATATGTCGCTGTGTTATTAAAAGTCTAATTTATTAAACGATGATCTGGCTATTTGATTAATAATGTAGCGGCACATTTATTTGAATCTCTGTGCACACAGGCAGAAATAAAAATGAACAATCTGAGCTGGAGATGGTGTGCAGGGAACATAAGTTTGGAATCATAGTGGATCTTGTTAGAGACACTAGATGGATTTATACTAATGTTATATGTCAGTAATGTAAAGTGAAAGTAAGGTATTTTATTTATTCCTAAAGAGGAACTTTTATTGGATACAATTGTTATATGTAGAAATGCAATGTAAAGCATTTAGAAATTTAAGACTGCATGTTGCAGAAAAGAACCAATGTTCTCTGTGTGGAAGCAGCGGTCTATCTGCAAAAGTCTGACACTCCCTCTAATGAGTCACAGCAGAGGGCATTAGCTTTGCTGTATTATTATTATCTTCTATTTATTGTCTAATTATTACTATTATTATCATTTTCTTCTGTCTGTTATTATCATCTTCATTTTCTTTTTTTTCTTTATCTATATATATTTTTATACATTATCTATTTATTATTATCCTTTTCTATCTCTCTATATACAGCATGTATAGGTAAGTCATATTACACTTTTAATAAAAAAAAACCTTTGTCAAGGGATTGCTACTTGTGGCATTAAAACATATCAATGACTAATTTTTTTTTTAAATTATTATTTATTTATTTATTTCAGGTACTTATATAGCGCCATCAATTTATGCAGAACTTTACATATATATTGTACATTCATACCAGTCTCTAGCCCTCAAGGGGTGTACAATCTAAGCTCCCTAACTTAGATTCATACATACACACACTAGGGTCAATTTAGACAGGATCCAATTAACCTACCAGCATGTCTTTGGAGTATGGGAGGAAACTGGAGTACCCGGAGGAAACCCACGCAGGCAGAGGGAGAACATGCAAACTCCAGGCAGGTGGTGCCGTGGTTGGGATTCGATTATTATTATTTTTATTCTTCTCTGTGATGATGATTATTATCTTTTTCTTTGTGTTGTTTTTAAATCTGGTAATATCTATTAAATTGTTTAGATATTTACTATTATTAACATTGTTATTATTATCTTCTTCGTGTTCTTTTTTATCTATCTATATATCTTTTTATTTCTATAATAATTATGTAATAATAATAATAATTATTAATGTTATCATTATCTTCTTCATTTTATTTTTTTATCTATCTATCTATCTATCTATCTATCTATCTATCTATCTATCTATCTATCTATCTATCTTTTTCTGTATAAGTAAGTCATTACACTTTGAACAAATAACCTTTGTCAAGGGATGGTTACTTGTGGCATTAAAGCACACAAATGACTCATGGCAGCCAGTTGTAAATTGTCTCCAATATGTGAGTGATATTAGATTAGCTATTGGTGTTTGTGATTGTGTTTAGCCTTGTTGCATTGTCTGTAACCTGGATGTTGATTTATTTTCTTTTCATTATATGATTCCCATTATTTACTCATTTTTTGTGCTGCATTACCCTTGTTGACTGTCACATTCTAGGTCAATTTAACAGATTATTTAGCATGAGTTTACCCAGAGGTCAGAGAGACTGGTTCATGGCATTTTTTATTAAAAGGGTGGTTTGAAAAACTACTACTGCAAACAATACTGTATGCTGATAACTGTATGTGGTTAGGACATACAATATAATGGTCATGTTCAGTATGTGAATTCACACAACTTTAATTTTGTTTTCACATTTACTTGCAGGCCAAGCTGTCCAGCAAATGTGGGATACGCTATAATTCCAGAGGTGCAGTAGCATATTTTAAAAAATAAGATTTAAAGTGAACATGTGCTTTGCTGTTGCCAATATTCTTAAAGCGGTTAAAAAACCCTTACATCCTCCTATATAAGATGTACTTGTCTGTCTGCAGTCTTCTCTCCTAAACATCTGTTCAAAGTAAAGCTTGTCTGAGAGTTCAGAAAAAAAGGGAGTGAAGAGCTAAAATGACACTCTGCAGATCTCAGTGAGAAGAGCCCTGAGAGCTGATTGGAGGGAAGAGACACCCCCCTCCTCCACACAGCTGACAGGACCACACCTGAGGCTGTCAATCTGCTGAAGGTCCCTCCCCTGTTACCATTTTTCTCTTGGTGTCAGAAAACTTTTCAGAAGATACTCATGCTGATAGAAGAGGAACAAAGCATCAGACAGAATTGGCATTTAGTGTCCTCATAGAGGGATATGCTTTGTATATATTTCATATCTGGGGTTTACATGCACTTTAACGTCCATGCTCCCATGTTCCCTCAAAATCCACTTGGCAACAGCAAGCAAAAAGAAATTCTCTGAACTTTTTGCCATAGGGAACATATGATTTACTGCCCTTACTTTCAAAGTGCCGGAGACCACACTGGTACTTTGTGATTTGCTGTTTGGGCAACTAATGCTGTCATGTAGGGGTAGTGAGAGAGTCCTTAGTCCTGTATAGGTGACAAATCACACATCTAGCCTTTGCAACCGACAGATGGAGCCAGTGGAGCAGCCTTTCTCAACCCTGAGTAACCCTTGAAATAACTTTCTGGTCTCAATGAACCCCAGTTAAAATTACTGTATCTACAATTCATGATTCATTAGTGTGATGGTCGATGGGAAGAATGCTCCTTACATTTGTGGTAATTGGGATGAATTACCTCCTTAGAGATAGCTAAAAAGATGAATGCTGTTAGTGGGAACTTATCTAAGAGACAGAAATTGCTTATTGCTCAAGGAAGCCCTAGCAACCTCTGAAGGAACCCTGATTGAGAAACCCTGTAGTGGAGACTCATTTGGCCTAATAACAAAAAAAGGGTCTTAAGTGCACATGGAGCAAACTCCTGGCCTCAGTTGCCTTTCCCCTAAACCAGCCCTGGATGAAGATGAAACCAGGAATATGGCCTTCATGAAGTCTCCAATAGCAGATGTTCTAAAATAGACCCAAAAGAATCAAAGGGGGAACACTTGTGCCCTTCTTCTAGCGAAGACAGTAACATCTTAACCAGTGAAATAAATCTGCCAAGACATATATAGGCAGTGCTGGGCTTTCTTAGAATGCCCATCATGCTCTTCAAACAGTGCCATGGATAAACCCTGTAATCATTTTACAGGATTTATATAGCGCCAACAGTTTGCTCAGCGCTTTACAATATAACGGGAGACAATACAGCAACAATACAGTTCAATACAAGAGGGATAGGTGGGCCCTGCTCCTTGGAGCTTACAATCTAGGAGATAAATGTTTACTTTCAGTTAACAATTTTATATAAATAATTAAAATTATATAAAACAGTATATGAACATAGAAACTTTCAAATTAAACTGGACCAAAAATCTATAGTTTCACTTTAAAGTAATCCTTCTATTGTCAATGTTCACAGAAACTGATGGCAAACACAAACTATTTAGTTTATTAGCAACTCATCCATGCATAAACAGTGAAGAAAAACTTTACTTCACTCTTTACTCAGACACTTATTTCCTGATTGTGTACTGCCATCTTAATTCTGTCAACTACGGTCTGAATATCAAGGATACATATAACAGTCATATACCTATATCGCTGTTGTGTGGTGGATAGCTAAGATAAAGATGAGTTGTTGACTATGGAAACCAAGTCGAAATATGTCCCCCCAATTCTCCTCATAACATCAGTTGGGGTTCCTGGTACATGGGGGCTCCTGGCAATGCCTGGTTGCAGCAGTTAAGCTGGCACACACAACTTTAGCTCTCTTTGGTAATACCATCCTAATTATCTACTGTATATGCTGATGATGTTTCTATTGGAACTATGGGTGTATGATTGATAAAGAGAGGACATGTCCAGCCTGAGTATGAAAGAACCAAGTCTGCATCTGAGGTCTCTTTTTTGCCCTTGAATTCTGTTATGAGCAGGACAAGGGAGAGATACCCATATGGAAGAAAAATATATTTGAAATATATTTTAAAAATATTCTTCCAAAATATATTTACATATATTTGAAATGCTACAATTTTGGCCATATTCAATAGTTATATATAGTGCATGTTGAAATGCTGCATGTTGAAATGCGTTTGTTACATATTACAAAATATCTGAAAAATATTTTTTAAAATATATTTTTTTAACCGCATTCTTCTGATTTTTTTTAACATATAAAAAAGTCATTTTAACATATATTTTTACATATATTGGTAAATGCATTCCAAAAATGTAGATTTGTATTTCTAAAGACATAGAGTATACTTGAAATTTATTTTTAAAAATATTTTTCATATTTTTTTCAATAACACATTTCAACATGCAGTATATATATATATATATATATATATATATATATATATATATATATATATTTTTTTTTAAATATATTGAATATGGCCAAAATTGTAGCATTTCAAACATATGTCAACGTATTTGGGAAGAATATTTTAAAAATATATTTCAAATATATTTTTCTTCCATGTGGGTAAGGGGTCATATTTAATCATGATTATAGAATTGAATCCCTTTAAATAGCTAGATTGCAATACCAGGTTTTCATGCGTGCTCGGCACTGTAGGTGAAACTTTGCATTGCTTTTTCAAATGTTGGTGAATTTGCAGAGGTGTGGGAGAGACTTATGGCTCATGTTGGCTTAGCCTAGCAAGTCACTTATTTAATCAGGCAAAAAAATTGTGTTAATCTTTTTCAACCAATCAAAAATCATCTTTCACTGTTTGTAAATTGGGGAAAGGTAAAGTGTATGCTCAACTTTATCAACCTATTCCAAAAAGCCTCCCTATGCCCTTCCAAATTCCCTGAATAGAACGTAGCAGTGCTCCTTCTTTTTCAAATGCTGCACCTTCTTCCATTACACATGCAACTGTGAGAGGGAGGGCCTTTCCACAAAATCCACTGGCCTCTTTATCCCCCTCTGTCCTTTCGTTCGGCCGGCCACTACAATTGTATGCTCCTTAGTGGCCTCTATAGGTCATTCAAACTGCGCACATGCGCAGTGCACTCTTTCCTTCTCAAGCTGCAGCTACTGAGCTCAGTTGGAGAAGGAGAGATGCGCATGCATGCAGTTTGAATGGCCTAGAGCGGCCACTAGGGGAGCGCATAATTTGTAGCGAATAGCAGGATGGAGGAGAATCAAGGAGCTAGCATTTGGAGATCCCCCCAACACCTGCATGTGTAATGGAAAGAGAAGCCACATTTGAAAAACGAGGAGCGATGGCATGTACTATTCAGAAGATATAGAATTTGATCAGGGTGCTTTTTGTAAAATGTTGCTGAAAATGAACTTGCACTTTAAAGTTGCCATGGGTGTCTTCATATCGTAAGCCATGATGGCTGTTAGCGGTGTCTTTTTATTTACACTTGCATGTGTTATTGATTGCTGCTTAAGTCTGCTTTCCTACAAAATGCTTTTACTAAATAGGATTCAACAGCCAAGCAGGTACTACGCGTGTTTTTCCTAAGAGTTCATTTTTTTCCGAACTCCTGTGTGTTCAGGTCATTTCAAGCAGCTGTATATAAATGGCACCCAATTCTCAATTATACGCAAAATTGAATTTACAATTTGCTTTTGGGCAATGTGTAAATTGCCACTTCATTGATTATTAATGAAGTGCTAATTGGTTTTTGCAACCAATTTTTATGCAAATGCCCTGAGTGTTATTTGCACAATTTTACAATTTTCAGCTTTTCGTTGTGCAGCAGCTTGTGAGAAGGAGATGCTGCAGTAGACAGGCTGTCAAAAACTGCAACATATTATAGTAATTAGGAGCGCAGGAAGTTAGCTACCCCACATAGGCTGGATCCTCTCCACTGTGCTAAATATAACAGTATACACTGTGCTGATTATAATCAGTGTTTTCTCACTTCTTCTCATTTAGAATCATTTTCCCTATATATTTGTGTGCATATATACAGAGTGCAGAGAATCATTTGCATCTGTTCTTGTCCCACAGAGCTTACAATCTGATACCCCTGTAACAGTTGCACACTGTAGTTCCTGTTTTTTAAAATGGAACTTTGCTCTATATATAAAAAGTTAAGCGTCAGGATCTACAAATATTGAAGCTGTTGACTTTTAAGGCCTCATGCACACTGGATGTTATAAAATCGCCAATAGCTGTAGAAAGCTGTGATAAAAACGTGTTTTTTTGCATTTTTTTAGCTTTTCTGCATTATGTAGATCCTGTTTTTTAACCCATTGACGCCAACGTCACACAAATATGCGGCCTAACAGAACTGGGCTTTTTTCCGTGGACCTGTCTTTGTGCTGGGAGCACGCCGCACTGTTCTAACGATCGGGACCCGGGACTCTTGATTCCAGGTCACATGCCCGCTGTGATGGCCTCTGATTGGCTATCACAGTGATCAGTCACTGTGCAGCCCAGCCCCTTGTTTTTTTCTCTCTCTATGAATGGAGAAGAGAGATACATTGTATCTCTCTAACTCCTGGCATAGAGAGAGAAAAAAATGTTTGTAAAGAAAAAAAAAAGAAGATAAATAAATAAATCTTAAATAATAAAATAAAAAAAATTAAGAAAAAATACCTAGATCAAGGTTTGATCTAGCTCAGTGCCAGGGTTAGTGTTTGGGTGAAGGTCAGGGTCAAAGGTCAAGGTCAAAAGGTCAGGGTCAAAGGTCAGAATTTAAAAAATATTTGTGTCAGTGTGTTTTAGGTAAAAAAAAAGACAAAGGCAAAATGCGCACTATTGTTTCTGGGCTGTACTACGGGTACAAACAACAAATAGCATACACATATATGTTATCGCTACGATCATCAAGAACTGGAGAATTTATTGGGTTGTTCTTTGGTGGTAGGTTATGGTAGTAACAAGAAACACACAGCTAAATTAAAAAAATTATTATTTTTTTACTATTTTTGGCCAGTTTTCCTTTGATAATAAATAAAAAATCAGGAGATATCCATTACCATTTACCACCAAATGAAAGCTCAATTTGTCCTGAAAAAAATGCGGTATAATTCACCTGGATGTACAAAGTAGTTGTGATGATATGAACGGTTTTACTAACACATGTCAACGTTGCAAAATTGTGCTTAGGCATTTAGATTCATTTTACCCTTAGGCGTGAAGGGGTTAAAATGGAACTTCACTCTATATATAAAAAAGTTAAGCGTTAGTAGCTACAAATACTGAAGCTGTTGACTTTTAAGGCCTCATGCACGTTGGATGTTATAATATAGCCAGTAGCGTTAGCTGTAGATTGCTGTGATAAAAACGTGAGTTTTTTAGCGTTTTTTAGCTTTCCTGCATTATGTAGATCCTGTTTTTTTAAAGTGGAACTTTGCTCTATATTTAAAAAGTTAAGCGTCAATAGCTACAAATCCTGAAGCTGTTGACTTTTAAGGCCTCATGCACACTGGACGTTATAAGTCCTCATGCACACGGGACGTTTTTACTGTTTTGGAATTTGACGTTTTTTTCTACGGCCAATAAACTTCCCTGCATGTTATCCTATGTGTCCATGCACACATAGGCTGTAATCAACGTTTTTTGGCTGGGACGTTTTTTTGGCTGGAAAAATAAAAAACAAAACTAGTGGGTTTCTAGAGGAGTTTTTCAGCTCTAAAAACGCGGAAACGCCAGAAAACATGGTAAAATGCGAAAACGGATGATTTTTTTATAATTTTTTAAAGTGACATTTTTTTTTTTAAATTAGATTGGAAAAGGAAAATTATTACCGCTTTTCCAGTTTTTGTTTGGGATGCTCTTGCTTCTACATGTCCTACATGTAACCAGATCATACTAAAGTTTATTTGCAGCTCTATTGGCTTTGTTCTCTTTGTTTGGCTTTATTGACATACTGCATGCTTCTGCAGAGTCATTTCCCATTGTCCTTTACAGTCCTATTGTCTCCAATTACGGCACTGGGTGCAAAACAGGAAGTGACATGGTATCCTGCCGAGTCACTTCCCATTGTCCTTTACAGTCCTATTGTCTCCGATTACAGCACTATGCACCCAGTGCTGTAATCGGAGACAGGGAGTGACACGGCGTCCTGCTGAGTCATTTCCCATTGCCCTTTGCAGTCCTATTATCTCAGATTACAGCACTGAGTGCAGAACAGAAAGTGACACAGTGCCCTCCTGCTGAGTCATTTCCATTGTCCACAGCAGTTCTATTGTCTCAGATTACAGCACTGGGTGCAAAACAGGAAGTGACACAGTGTCCTGCTGAGTCATTTCCCATTGTCCTTTGCAGTCCTATTGTCTCAGATTACAGCAATGGGCGTAAAACATTGCCTGCTGAGTCATTTCCCATTGTCCTTTGCAGTCCTGTTGTCTCTGATTACAGCACTGGGTGCAAAACAGGAAGTGACGCGGTGTGCTGCTGAGTCATTTCCCATTGTCCTTTGCAGTCCTGTGGTCTCCAATTACAGCACTGGGTGCAAAACAGGAAGTGACACGGTGTCCTGCTGAGTCATTTCCCATTGTCCTTTGCAGTCCTGTTGTCTCCGATTACAGCACTGGGTGCAAAACAGGAAGTGACACGGTGTCCTGCTGATTCATTTCCCATTGTCCATTGCAGTCTGGGAAAGTGGGAGGCAACAAATAGCAAAGTGAGATGTTTCAGCTGAAAAACGCTAAAAAATGCTAACGCTGAAAAACGGGGATAAATGCGGATAAACACTGTTCAAAAACACTGAAAAACTCTGAAAAACTAGCGTTTTTAATGCGGCTGTTATCAGCAGTGTGAGGAAACAACAAGTGTGCATGAGGACTGAAATCGCTAGAAGCGTTAGCTGTAGAGTGCTGTGATAAAACAAGAGTTTTTTTGAATTATTTTTATCTTTTCTGCATTAGCTTTTTTTCAGCTTTTTTTAGTGTTTTTCAGTGCTTGCGTTTTTTAGCAGTTATACTCTCACAAAATCTTCAGGCTCAAAAATGCTCAAAAACGCTGGATAGCCACTTTTTTAGCGTTTTTCAGCTTTTATTGGTGTTTTTCAACTTTTATCAGCGTTTTTCAGCTTTTATCAGCGTTAGAGCATTTTTACAGCTAAAAAACTCCTCTTGAAACCCAATAGTTCTGGGTTATTTTTTCCAGCTAGAAAATGATCCCGCCAAAAAATGCTGATTACAGCGTATGTGTACATGGACACATAGGATAACATGTTGGGGAGTTTACTGGCTGTAGAAAAAAACCACCAAAAGCTAAAAACATCCGCTGTAAAAAGTCTAGTGTGCATGAGGACTAATAAACAGTCACTTACCAGACTGTGGAGTCCAGTGTTGTCTTCCCTGGAGCTGATTCTTTGCTGGACTTTGCCGCCATCTTGGATATGGGAGCCAGCCATGACTTTCTGAAGTCTCACAACCGACTCCTTACCGCGGCTCCTCACCCTGGTGTAGAGTAATAGCCTGTTCACATTTGAAACACTTATGGGAAATTAGGTGCCTGTTCACCCACGGTTTCTCCCACTAGCCCCTATGTCACTACAAGACAAAGTATGGGATGTAAGAGTCTACGGATAGAACCACAATATTTGGCAGGGGATGCAGGCACTCCAATGGCTGTAGCTCTTACGCAGAGAAAAGATAGAAAGTACAAAAGGAAATTCTTGTGTGTATAATCCTCTTCTTTTGCAGCTTGTGCTTTGTTCTTTTATTTAAATTATTGACTGCTGACCACCATGCCACCATACTGTATGTATAGGTCCCCTTTGCTGGCTAGCAGGAATGAGTGTTGGGTGGTTGTGTATTGTGTGCTTTCTGTAAGTTGTTAACTTTCTTTTTCTGATTATAAACTGAGCGGCAGCCCCTTTCTCTTTTTGCAGTGATACATATTTTCCTTTGCCAATGTAGGAGTATGATTAGCCAAGGGTCAGTTTATTAATTACTAAGTATGCCACTATATTGGTGTAATTGTAAGCTGGACTGTAGTTGATCATGTCTTCCTTTTTTGCTGCGGTATTATCCTTCTGCAGTGTGGACAGGGTTAAACTGAATATTCATGAATGAAGAAGTGCAGAAACCATCTTTAACCACTTGCCTACTGGGCACTTATACCCCCTTCCTGCCCAGGCCAATTTTCAGCTTTCAGCGCTGTTGCACTTTGAATGGCAATTGCGCGGTCGTGCAACAATGTACCCATATAACATTTTTATCATTTTTTTTCACACAAATAGAACTTTCTTTTGGTGGTATTTAATCGCTACTAGGTGTTTTATTTTTTGTGCTATAAACAAAAAAAGTTTTTCTTTGTTTCTGTTATAAAATTTTGAAAACAGGTAATTTTTCTCCTTCACTAATGTGCAATGAGGAGGCTGCACTGATAGGCAGTACTGATGGGCACTGATAGGCTGCACTGATGGGCACTGATGAGGTGGCATGGATAGGCCTCACTGATGGGCACTGATAGGCAGCACTGCTGGGCACTGATGAGGTGGCACAGATAGGCAGCACTGATGGGCACTGATAGGCAGCACTGATGCTGCACTGATATCCGGCACTGTTATCCAGCACTGATGGGCACTGATAGGCGGTATTGATGGGTGGCACTGACTGACGGCACTGACTGGTGGCACTGCTGAGCAGCACTGATGGGGAGCACTACTGGGCACTGGTGGGTGGCACTGATGGGCACAGGTGGGTGGCACTGTTAGGCACTGCTGGGCACAGATGGGTGGCACCGCTGGGCAGCACAGCTGGGCACTGATCATCAGGGCACTGATCATCAATGCCCTGATGATCAGTTCTGATCTGTTCTCTGACAATTGCTGGTTATTGGCAGTGCAGCTGATAACCAGCAACTGTATTTACCAGGTGATCTGCTGTGTCATTGGACACAGCTGATCACGTGCAGAGGCGGACTGACAACTCATGGGGCCCCCCGGGCAATAAGGGATCATGGGGCCCCTGTGTCCTTGCCCAAACTCAAAAAAGCCTATGAAAAAGGTACAAGGGGCATCTCATGGGGCCCCCTACTGACTCCGAGCCCTCGGGCAGTGCCCGAGTTTCCAAATGGTCAGTCTGCCCTGATCACGTGGTGAAAGGTGATTGGCCTTTTACCACATAATATGATCAGCTGTGTCCTATGGACACAGCGATCACTGAGATCGCGGGGGGAGCGCAGCTGGGGGCGAGTAGGAGAGCATGTTCTGGGAGGACGTCATATGATGCCCTCCCAGTACTGGACAACCGCGCTGTAGCCATCATTTGGCTATAGCACAGTTGCCAAGTGGTTAAGTGGACTTTGCGCTGTCTCAAGTGCAGGGGCAACCATCTTGGCTGGATCTTTGTTGATCTTGGTGATGGTGATTGGCTGCTGCAGCAAAGCAAGGAGAGCAGAGTCTGCAAACTGTTGAGAGGAAGACAGAGGACAGTCTTAAAAGAGATGGGATGAGAAAAAGAGACTGGACTGCTGGCTGAACAAAACTGTGCCATAGCTAACCACAACTGGGAGAAAACTCAGAGAGACTGATCAACACACAGGACCTTGCCTTGGAGATAGGAACTTTCTCCCTGGAAGGAAGTGAGGTGTGATTTGGAATCCTGCTGTGATCGGACTGCACACCCACCATTTGTAAGGAAGGGCAAAAGGGTCTGTCTAAGCAGCATTGAAAGAGAGAAATCATAGCAGCTTCTATACCTGTTGTCTTTTGAGAACTGTTGTGCTTTCTTCAAGGGCCCCAATTTTGCCAGCAAACATTTTAAAATTTTTCATCATCCACTGGCCAGTGGGATAAAAAGGCATCTGTTATAGCAATTTTGGAGTGTCTTTATATACTGCTGCTAGATAAATACTGTTCAGTTCAGTTAATTATTGTTTGTCAGAATAATGCAGGTTTAATTATATCTCATTATTGTCTTATTGATTGTTTGTAAAAGTACACATGCTAACCATCTCATGTTTTAGGCTATGATTGACTTAATAAATTCTTTGAAATACCTCAGGGTGTGTCAGTAAGTGTTGGGTGAACAAGTTGTGTCATCTTCAGGTCTTCAGAGAAATCACAAAACATATCAGCAGCTCCTCTGGGAGTAGCGCTACATCGGTACTCTCATACACTGGAGTAGGCCCACCTTTCACAGAGATACCATGGCATGCTGTGTGACTTTCGCACATATTTGTAAATGCATGCAGTTAAGACGTATAGTATGTGTTCCCTTTGCTCTGTAGTAAGGATGAGTGCTGGGCAGTTTTAGGTATGTAGTTAGTCTGGCTGAAAAAAGACAAAAGTCCATCCAGTTCAACCAGTAAAAAAAAAAAATTATAATCCTATACCCACAGTTGATCCAGAGGAAGGCAAAAAAACCCCAGCAAAAAAACCCCCAGCAAAGCATGATCCAATTTGCTCCTGCAGGGAAACAAATTCCATCCTGATCCCCTGAGAGTCAATCGGAGATTCCCGGGATCAACTTTACCTATAAATGTTAGTATCCAGTTATATTCTGTGTATCTAGGAAAGAATCCAGGACTTTTTTGAAGCAATCCACTGAGCTGGCCAGAACCAACTCTTGAGGGAGTCTATTCCACATTTTCACAGCTCTTACTGTGAAGAAACCTTTCCGTGTTTGGAGATTAAATTTCTTTTCCTCCAGACAATATATATTTTGTATCAGGAATGTCTGTGATTTGGTTTCCCATGTCAACCTTCCTTTTATAAATTAATCAAATGGCCACCATTTTCTATTTTTAGCTGCATTTAAAACATACTCATGAGAGGTCTCCACAGAATCCTGGTAAAAGTCTGGATTTTTAATTTTAGGAGGAATGTGAGATTCAGGTTAGATTGCTTTGAGTTCATTCATTACTATACGTCATTATGTTTTCGCTCACATAGATTGGAGTAAGGCTAGGTTCAATCCTATGCGGGTGATTGCCGCTTCGGGATCCCCACCTGTTCCCAAAGCCACAACCACCCACACATAAAAACGTGCTGCCATTCAGGAGGGGTATATATTGGTTTTTTTTTAATTATTAAAGTGTATTTTTTTCCAAACATATACATTAATTTTTAAAAACTATAAAAGTGCATCCTGAATTTTCGGTTTCGGCACCAGAATTTTCATTTCGGTGCACCACTACTTGTTATACTCACTGTGGAACCTAAGGGGTTAATCTTCTGCATTGTGTAAAAAGGTTGTTTGATCCTGTTTTTCTCTGCCCCTCTTGTTCAAATGCTCACGTCTTATCTCCTGATAAGATAGACTGGACCCATAGCCACATACACATGCTCAGTTTGGTGTGTATTGCTAGAGAGGTTTTTTTTTTTTCTTGGGAGAGTGCATGTGATCAGCACATGGCCAATCAGCACTGCCCAGACAGAGGTCAGGGGTTTTGCATTCTCCTAGAGCAGAAAGAAAACTCCTCCGACACGCTTTAACCAGTTCTCTGCTGAACACTGATAAAGCAGTCTTGTGACTTGTAATTCCAGTGTCCAGTGTGTATTGCTAGAGAGGTTTTTTTTTTTCTTGGGAGAGTGCATGTGATCAGCACAAGGCCAATCAGCACTGCCCAGACAGAGGTTAGGGGTTTTCCATCATCCTAGAGCAGAATGACACTCCTCTTACAAGCTTTAACCAGTGCTCTGCTGGACACTTATAGAAGTCACAAGACTGCTCTAACTGCTGATGAGTTAAGGTATTTAGCAGTGTACAGTGGGAGACCAGATATAGTGAATGCAGGGTCCTGGGTTTAGTAACACTTTAAATATTGATATGGTATACGAGTATTCTACTGGGACCTCTGTTTTTATTATAACACTGACCATCACATATTGTAGGGATATTTTACAGAGATCTCTGTGTTTATTTAAATATTAGAAAATCATTTTATCAGGTTTCTTTTGCAGCTTATAAGGGTTGAATGTTTTCAGGCCACTGAGTTTTTTTTTTTTTACAATAATATATTTTACATTCTCTATGCTGGCATTTCCCTAAAATTTAATTGTGTGGATAAGGCAAAATAAGATAAGAATTAGCACACCTGAAGTAGAAGTTTGTTTCTACAAAAGAGCTATCAATAACATTTACAGAAATATATGCAAAAGAGTCAAGAGCTTATCGGTTCTGAAAATATTTATGTTCAAGCTTTATTACGGAGGGCAATATTTCGCAACACACAATAGACTTCCTGTTAAAAAATCCCATTGCGGTACAATGGAATCTGCCTCTCCCTAGCCTGAAATGGCTGATAACATTAAACAATGGTAAAGCTCAGTAGTCATCAGTACAGAAAATGTTGACACAATGTGAAATCTCTCAAGCTCGCTTAAGCTACAGGAACTTTCAAATATATAACCCATGCATTTTTAATACCTCCTTTGTGTAAGCCGACTTACGTTTGAGGCCTAAGAACCCTTTAAGATAACTTTTTACTTGTTCTTTTCTTCCCTACAATGTTGTGTCGAACCTAATTACTATTCAATTTCACCTCCTGGTTCACCTACCATTATTCCATATTCTTCTCCCGTCTCGGCAAGATCGTAATTCTGTTCCATGCCCTCTCTCAACATCCAGCCCTCGGATCCGGCAATCATTTCGAAAAGGAAATCTCATTTAAAAATTTGCAAAAAATTGTACTTTAAACATAAAGGCGGCAAATCGTAATACATTTTTAATTTTATTTTTATTAAATCTTAAATTGATGATGGCTGATACTTTATTAAAGTGTCAAAGCCAGTGTTCATACATTCTAATAACTGATTGTAACAAGGGGTAAGATCTTTGGAAAACGTGCCAGTTAATGTGTGACTGTGTATGAGGGGCAGTCTCGTTAGGTAACACCTATTAAAATATCATTTGCACCTCAAGGCATCTCATTAATATCCCAGTGACATTGCTTTCCTAACCCAAGGCGGCTTCATAAGAAATGGCTTCAGAATTCCATTCTTCAGCTTCCGCTGCTAATAATTCCAATAAAATTAATAATGACGATTGCCACTAATTGAATTTCTGATAAATGGAGAACCAAGCATCTCTGTGTTAAACAAATCATCGGCTTAAAAATGTGAACTTTTTCATGAGTGAGTATATGTTGCTGTGTTGTACAAATCATATTACCTAGCATTGTTGGGCTTACAATACATACACATGGTCATCACAACCTGGAGGCAAGTGCCCGTTCCTAAAGCCCTGTGAAAAAATCTGTTAATACATAATTATATTTTTATATGTTTAATCGGCTAGGGACTAGTTCCAGCATTATCTGTGAATAAAGAAATAGGAAGATATACATTCAAATCCAGCTTCAATCAAGCCAACTTTTATTTTTTTTTGGTCTTAGTGGTTATATTATTTAAAGCGCAGTTCCAGTCTCCTCGGCACTTTTCTACAAAAAGCACCTCCGTGATTCTCTTCAGTTGCAGTATATAATTAGGACAGTGTTCTAAGTGTATGTCGTTTGCTTACTTGTAAATGTGACGTTCATCAGCAGGCAGGCAGCGTCCATTACTAGTGTGGGCATCGGAAGCCAGCTCCTACTTTCTTCTGGATTCGGTGTTGGCTACCCAGCATGCAACTCCTGATCTCGCGCTTGCGCCGTAAGGACACAGGACGGCACACTGTTGTTTGTAGGTTGCCATAACAATGGAGGCGGCAACGGCAGATCCCGCCACGTTATGGCAACCTGTCAATCATTCCTCCCAATAATGTCACTTCCAGTCAAGAAATAGCGCAAGACTTCACCATTAGGCTTCCCAAAGACACCTGGGAAAACCAATGGCGATTTTCCAAGAGTCCTAGGGAATCGCCTAATGACAAAATCACCTAGGTGGCCGGACCGGAAATGCAGGATACTGACAGCAAAAAAAGGTATTTATAAATAAATAAATAAATAAAAATATCCTATAACAGATTGTTCTGCGGGTGGGCATTGTGTGGCAAGGATCATGAAAAAAGGAACTCCGCTTTAAGTTTTGGTAGAGTAGGGCTGGGCTAGAATCATTGTCTTGTTTTTATTATTTGCCGTATTAGGTCAAGAATGCCATTAAAGAAAAGCCTTATAGCGCTTTGAACCATTAAAAAAAAAAAATCTAATTTATTTGGAAACGTAACAATACCAACGTGTTTTGGGTTAATCTCCTGCTTTACGGCTTAGGCTTGGAAACAGTAGATCACCTTGAGCGTGGCTGAATTTGTACTCAAGCTCAGCCTCACTCAAGACAGTCTATTTGGCTCTACCAGTCTACCATGGACAGACCCATTTTTTCAAACTTTAGCCCTGAAGAAGGGGTTTAACGTAGAAAAGAATTAGTGATTTTTTTTAAACATACGTATGCTTCCAAATAAATGACGTTTTAATGATCAGAAGCACCATAAGACTTTAAATGTTTGTCCTCACCTACTTCGATACCAGTACACTTTGACCAACAGACCCAAGAGTTAAGGGTTAAGTTCACCTTTGGGCACATGTTCCTACCTGTTTTTAAGGTGGAACATGTAACATGTTCCCACCCATTTTTAAGGTGAAACATGTAACATGTTCCCATAGCCCAGTGGTTCTCAACCTTCCTAATGCCGTGACCCTTTAATACAGTTCCTAATGTTGTGGTGACCCCCAACCATAAAATTATTTACCCAGTAATTATAATTCATGAGTGTCGTTTTACCTCCAATACTGCTGCTTTCAGCACAGTAGCTGCTTTTAACAGAGTAGCTGCTTTCAACACAGCAGCTGCTTTCTACACAGTAGCTGCTCTTTACACATCGGAAATATGTGTTTTCTGATGGTCTTAGGGGACCCCTGTGAAAGGGTCGTTCGACCCCCAGGTTGAGAACCACTGCCATAGCCGAAGCCGCCACCTGACACCCCCTCCCCCCCCCGACAGAAGTCTCTCCATACTGTCAAATTTGAAATCAGCGTGGCCGTGCGGGGCTCCACCCACACGGTCGCGTCATTCATTCTTGGACTTCTGTGAATGAATGAACAGCAAGTCCCGACAGCCATAGCGGCTGTCGGTTTGTAGTTTTCAATTAACTACCACGGCACTGTGGAACGCCATGGTAGTTCATTGAAGCTTCCCGTCAGAATATCTGCTTGCTCATACATCCTGTACAGCAAGCTGATATTCTGAGTCCTCATGCACACTGGACATTTTTACAGCGGCTGTTTTTGGCTTTTGACGTTTTTTTCTACAGCCAGTACACTCCCCAGCATGTTATCCCATGTGTCCATGCACACAGAGACTGTAATCAACGTTTTGTGGCAGGAACGTTTTTGGCTGGAAAAAAAACCCAGGACTAGTGGGTTTCTAGAGGAGTTTTTTTAACTATAAAAACGCTCTAATGATGAAAAATGAGGCAAAATGTGATAAATCGCTGCACACCAGAGTTTTTGGATTTTTTTTAATAAAAAAAATAGTTTTTTTGGTAAAAAAAAACTAAAAAACACAGCAAAATGCGGTCAATCGCGGCAAACCAGCTTTTTTTGGACTTTTTTTACTATAAAATATTGCAAAAATGCAAACGCAAAAAGACGCGACAAAACACCGCTAAACGCTAATACAAAAATGCTAAAAAAAATGCTGAAAAACTCATGTTTTTAACATGGCTTTACACAGCTAACATTACCTACATTATGAAAATGCCCCGTGTGCATGGAGCCTCACAGGTCTAACCTGCATGGCATCAGAGATCTACTGATCACTGGTGCAATTCTTTCCAGGCTCCTGTAGACAAAAAAAATAAATAAATGCATGTTTTTTTACCTGCAAAAAAATGTGCATTTATTATTTTTGTCTAGGGGAACTTATCCTTTAAGCGGCCACAAGCAAAATTCTTTAGAAGGTAAAGCCTTACATCAGACTTTCAAATGAACAGGTTTTATGGCCTGAGCTCCTGTGCAGATGATCACATGGGAAATCTCTTGAACAGGGATTAAGACAGCAATACAACCACATCCTGGTTCCAACTCTTCCTCCTCCTCTAAAAAACGTGTTTTAGTGTTTCATATGTTCTCTTTAAGAAATTAACCTTTCCAGTTCCAATGACCCCAGAGAAGTGAAGAGTATCAAATGGGAACAGAGGTGTTAAAGTAGAACTATGGTCAAACCTTTTTTTCCCCCATTATTGATAGAGTAACAAAGGGCTACAACCCCTAACAATTTATTTATTTTTTTTGCTATCTGTGTCCCATTGGGGAGATTTTCCTTAACCACTTGCCATCCCCCTGCTGTTTATAAACGGTAGGGCGGTGGCACTCCAGGGGCGGGTTGCCGTTCATAAACGGCACCCGCCTTTTCTAGCTCTGTGCGCTCAGTGGACACAGTGAAACACCGATCGTCGGACGGGACCTCTGTACGAGGTCCCGATCATGTGATAACTGATAGGCCAATCAGTGATCACATGCAAAGTAGTAAGCAAGATGTCACTTGTGACATCATTGCTTACTACGTGTGAAATCTGTGAATGATCACAGAGGTCACATGGTACAAGGCTATTCACAACAGCCTTGTACCATGTGACAAGGTGTGACCAATCACAGCTCACTCAGTATTTCTCAATGGCTGCAAGAATGCAGACAGAGAGAAAGAGAAATGACTGCTTTTACATCCTATATGGGTGTAAAAGCAATCAGTGTAAAAAAAAAAAAAAAAAAAATCTTCATCACCCCCCACAAGTAGTACAGTGTCACCATGGTGACATTGTACTGCTAGGGTGACAGTATGTAAAAAAAACCAAAAAAAAACCCATAAATAATAGTATAAAAAAAAATAAAACTGTAAAACAAAGTTTAAAAATTATAATTTTTGGTTATAAACTAATTTGGCTTATTTTTTTTTACTAAAAATATAATGGAATAAATTTTGGTCAAGATTTATGATGAAAGATTATTTATTTGCAAAATTTTATAAGAAAAACACTTTTTTAAACATTTTTTGGACATTTTCATTTACATAGCCAAAAAAATAAAAATCCCAGCGGTGAATAAATACCACCAAAATAAAGCTTTATCTGTCTCAAAAAAATGGTAAAAAATTCATATGGGTACAGTATTGCATGACCGCGCAATTGTCACTCAAAGGAGTAAAAGTGTCCGGACTGGAAGTGGTTACTTTCCTGTCTCACAGCCAAAGCTGGGAGTGAGAGAAAATACATGCAAATTAAGGCAATCCATTGCCCCCCCCCGCCCAGGTCACCAGAGCTAGTGTCCCCATTGGAAGATTTGCCCTCTATCACTGTTCTGGGAGCAACCCGAAATTTTGGGTGTTTTCTTTATTTTCCATTTTTTTTTTCCCCTTTGTGTCTGGGAAGCGCCAGTCTAGCGTAACTAATTCGTGGTCTGTGATTGTTCCACAGGAAATTGGAGCAGATGCTTCTGTAAGAGAGTTAGAAGTTGCGAGGTAGGTAGATGGGTATAGTTTGTTATACAGTAGGTAGAGGAGTCGCGGGAGAGCATTCATTTTGAGGATAGCAGCTCTGCCGAACCAGGAAAAGATAGGTTTGTTCCATCGTTTGAAATCATTCAATAACTCTCGCAGGATGGGTAGATATCTCTTACCAGGGGCGGACTGACAACTCATGGGGCCCCCGGGCAATAGGGGATAATGGGGCCCCTGTGTCCTTGCCCAAACTCAAAAAAGCCTATGAAAAAGGTACCAGGGGCATCTCATGGGGCCCCCTACCGACCCCGGGCCCTCAGGCAGTGCTCGAGTTTCCAAATGGTCAGTCCGCCCCTGATTCTTACTGTATAGGTCTCGTAGGATCTTAGGGAGCTGAATGCCTAAATAAGTGATGGCGTCCTGTTTCCATAAAAAGGAAAAGTTTCGCTGATAGCAGATTACATCTGTAGAAGAGAGGGTCACATTGAGGGCATAAGACTTCGAAATGATGATTTTGAGGTTGGACTAGGATTGGAAGTGACAAAATTTTGCTAGGAGGACTGGAAGAGTAGTGTGGGGGGGCTGATAAAAGAAGCAGAATGTCATCTGCAAATGCTGCTAATTTATACTCCTTATATTTTCCCTTTTGTATGATAACAGTAAACAGGACGAACAGAGAGGGAAATCTTCCTAACAAAGACAGAGGTGGCAATAAAAACTGACAGGTGTTCTAATCCCTCTACACTCTGTCCAAAACTAAACAAAAAAGTGTTGCCTTTTGTAATACTTTAATGTAAAATGTGACCAAAGCTCTGCACCCTTCCTTTTCTCTTTAACAGATAAAAAGGTTTTTGCTTGAGTTGAGTTTTTAAAGTGTTACTAAACCCACAACAGTAAAATCAGTCTGTATATGCAGTAAAGCATTGTTGTTATACTCACTGTGGAACCTAACGGGTTAATCCTCTGCATTGTGTAAAAAGGCCATTTGATCCTGACTTCTCTGCTCCTCCTCTTGTTCAAATATCCACTTCTTATCTCCTGATAAGACAGACTGAACCCGTAGCCATTCTGCACATGCTCAGTTTAGTGTGTATTGCTAGAGAGGTTTTTTTTTTTTTTTTGGGAGAGTGCATGTGATCAGCACAAAGTCAGTCAGCATGGTCCATACAGAAGTTAGGGAATCTACATCCTCCTAGAGCTGAAAGAAAATGTCTGCTACAAGCTTTAACCAGTGCTCTGCTGAACACTGATAGAGCAGTCTTCTGACTTCTAATTCCAGTGTCCCCCTCTTATCTCCTGATAAGACATATCATGTGGAGTCATTCTGCACATGCTCAGTTGGGTAGGTATTGCTAGTGAGGTTTTTTTTCTTGGTGTATGTCAACAGCACAGGGCCACTCAGCACTGCCCAGACAGAGGTCTGGGGTTCTACATCCTCCTAGAGCAGAAAGAAGATTCCTCCTACAAGCTTTAACCACTGCTCTGATGAACACTGATAGAGCAGTCTAGTGACTTCTAACTGCTGATGAGAAAAGGTATTTAGCAGCCTACCTATGTCCTATTCAATCTTACATTAAAAAATGTCTCTTAGCCTGGGTTCACACTGATGCGGTGCGGAATTTGCAGCGTTTTCTGTGCGAATTCCGCAACGCATCAGAATCGCACCCCGTTCATGTGAACCGCTGCGGGTGTGTATGTTAAATTAACAACACCCTGAAATTGGTCCGCAAAACGCTGTGCGATGCGCAGAATCAGATTGCATAGGTGTTAATACCCATACAATGCGATTCTAGTGCGGACCCAAAAAAGGGTCCTGCACCTTTTTGGTGCAGGTGTGGTGCGATTTGAGCCGTACATAATGTACGGCTCAAATTGCACCGCACACAATTCGCATGTGATTTACACAGGAATGTGGTGTGGTTCCTGTGCGAATCATATGTGATGTACCGCACCGCATCAGTGTGAACCCAACCTAAAAGGCAAAACTGCTGCACACATCTTCAGTTTGGTTGGGGGATGGAATTTGTAGGAAGCTAATTATGATTTACTCACCTTTTCAAGTAGTCTGTAAAGAGTTTAAATGAAATAATATAGAAAATAAGCACGCACAAAGTTGATAGTTAAAGTGTTACTAAACCCACAACAGTAAAATCAGTCTGTAGATGCGCTTGTTATACTCACTGAGGAACCTAAGTGGTTAATCCTCTGCATTGTGTAAAAACCCATATGGAAGAAAAATATATTTGATATATATTTTAAAAATATTCTTCCAAAATATATTGCCATATATTTGAAATGCTACAATTTTGGCCATATTCAATATATTTCAAAATATATTTCAATAAATATATATATATTGCATATTTTTTAAAAATGTATTCTTCAGAATTTTTTTTTAACATATAAAAAAGTCATTTTAACATATATTTTTACTGTTTGAGACCAGATATAGTGAATGCAGGGTCCTGGGTTTAGTATCACTTTAAAATACAGAAATTAAAGCTGAACTCTGGGGAAATATTAAAACTACTCTTGCAATAGGGCCCCCCTCCCCCGCACTACAAGGGTAAATGCTTGTTTTCAGCCAATAAATTATTAGAAAGCTTATCCCATGCTCCCCCAGCAGCTGGCGCTCTCTTCTTCCCTCTGATTGACATCCTCACTTACATGGATGGTGGACTGCTGGCCCTGTATTGTATGTGATGACATCAGAGTGCCTTTGACTGATGGAGCAGCGAAGGGAAGCGGCTTTGGGTGACCTGTTACACAGAGAGAAGAAGACCTGCGGGGAGTGGGGGATAAGGGCACCATACTGCAGGCTTCCTGACAGGTATTCTGTATGTGAGACACAGCAAGGAGCCCACAATGGGCCACCATCTTTAGCAGGGGGTTTCATTACCAGCGAAAGAAGCTAAATGGGTCTGGTGCACTACAGCAATGCTGGACTGGAGGGCACTTTTACTGTAAATTTGCATATGTTCCTACCTGCTGCCTGCTGTTTTTTGTTTTCTTTAGACAGTGAACACTTGAATGTATAGAAAAATATATTTCACTTACAGCCTTTACGGAAGAACTTTGGCCTAATTAAAAGCAGGATATTGTTTTAGTGTGAGGATATGTTGAAGTGGCTAAATACAACCAATTAACACAGTAACCTTCTTTCCTCCCAGCAGCAGAGGAGATAATATAGAAATCTTCTGCTGTCCAAAGTGGAAGGCCTATGTCATGCTAGCACCAGAAACAGAAATGCTTATTTCCTCCTATGGCAGTGGTCTCCAAATTGCGGCCCAGGGCACTATTTCATCCACTGATACCAACAATAAGGCATAATTCCCTCCAATGACACCAATGATGGGGCACAATTCCTCTCAATGACACCAATGATGGGGCACAATTCCTTCCAATGACACCAACTATAAGGTGCAATTCCTCTCAATAACAGATACAGTTGAGGAACTGTGCCCCGTCGTTATTATTGAGAGGAATAGCACCCTATTGTTGGTGCCCATCAGAGTGCCCTTTAACATAAAATGTGCCTGTCAGAGTGTCCCTTAATGTAAAATAAGGTGCACTCTGATGAGTACATGTTATGTTAAGGAACACTCTGATGGGCACAAGTTATGTTAAGGGGAACTCTGATGGGCACATTTTATGTTAAAGCGCACTCTGATGGGCACATTTTATGTTAAGGGGCACTCTGATGGGCACACTTTATGTTAAAGGGAACTCTGACGGGCACAATTTATGTTAAGGGGAACTCTGACAGGCACATTTAATGTTAAGGGGAACTCTGACAGGCACATTTTATGTTAAGGGGAACTCTGACAGGCACATTTTATGTTAAAGCGCACTCTAATGGGCACATTTTATGTTAAGGGGTAATCAGATGGGCACACTTTTTGTTAGGGGGCACTCTGATGGGCACATGTTATGTTAAGGGGAACTCTGACAGGCACATTTTATGTTAAAGTGCACTCTGATGGGCACATTTTATGTTAAAGCGCACTCTGATGGGCACATTTTATGTTAAGGGGCACTCTGATGGGCACACTTTATGTTAAGGGAAACTCTGATGGGTATCTTTCAAAAAAAATTAAAGAAAACAAAGGATAATGTGTGCAGGTTCAGATTGACACCTTTAGTTATTTAAATCAGAAGGTGCTATTTTCTTTTACTTGAAATATGGATGTGCTTTTTATGGTGTTTCTGCTAAGGATAGTTGATTGTATTCCATACAAAGACATGAGCAAATGTAAAGCTGTCCTAGTTCCAACTGTCCACCACGGGCCAGAAGAAAATTTTAGTGATCAGACCTCCTTGAATTTTAATTCAATACCCTTGCTCTAAAATATTGCACATACTATTTTTCCAAGGGCTTGTTCACACAGGTGTTTGGGGGGATTGGTAAATGCAGGCATTTGATCTTTGCTTTGCAGCCTCAGCAAAGATTAAGCAGCATGTTGCTCTTGGTTGGTGGTACCGCCACTGAACACGATCCATTCAAGTGAATGGGGCCATGCCTCAACTGTGTGCAAAGAACATAGTTGTTGTGTAGTGTTGTTGGGTGATGTCAAAATAACAATCCTCCCTCAATTGCTGGGAGAAAAAATGGCGGCCTCACTTGGTGTTTACATCCTCAAGGCTGGAGGCACCAGTGTAGTAATTTCCTGTAGACATAACATTCGTTATGTTGAAAAGATTCATTTTCAGCATTAGTTTTGTATCTTCGGCATTCATTTCATATATTTGTTTGCATGGGAAAGATTTGATATTTTTGAATCCAATCTGAATTCATTATGAATATCTGGTTGTTAAGGGTGGGCAGCCGCCATGTCCTTAACAACCATGACTCATCTGCTGTCAGTAGGATTCTTCCCTGACAGCAAAATGTTAACAAACAAGTTCTGGCATTAAGCCTGGGTTCACATATATGCGGTGCGGTATATCTCATGTGATTCTCACAGGAACCGCACTGCATTCCTGTGCAAATCACATGCGATTTGTGTGCAGTGCGATTGAAGCTACAGTGGGGATCGAATGTTTGGGCACCCCAGCTAAAAATTTGTATTAATGTGCATAAAGAAGCCAAGGAAAGATGGAAAAATCTTTAAAAGGCATCAAATTACAGATTAGACATTCTTATAATATGTCAACAAAAGTTAGATTTTATTTCCATCATTTACACTTTCAAAATAACAGAAAACAAAAAAAT
The DNA here is from genome assembly GCF_062004578.1 of Staurois parvus. Lineage (NCBI taxonomy): Eukaryota > Metazoa > Chordata > Amphibia > Anura > Ranidae > Staurois > Staurois parvus. Next base: position 5,767,076 of record NW_028317814.1, on the reverse strand, counting down.
GGCGTCTGCAAAAGTTTGGGCACCCTGCAGAGTTAATATCTTGTACTGCCCCCTTTGGCAAGTATCACAGCTTGTAAACGCTTTTTGTAGCCAGCCAAGAGTCTTTCCATTCTTGTTTGAGGTATCTTTGCCCATTCTTCCTTACAAAAGTCTTCCAGTTCTCTGAGATTTCTGGGCTGTCTGTCACGCACTGCTCTTTTAAAGTCTATCCATAGATTTTCAATTATGTTGAGGTCAGGAGATTGTGAAGGCCATGGCAAAACCTTCAGTTTACGCCTCTTGATGTAATCCCCCGTGGATTTCGAGGTGTGTTTAGGATCATTATCCATTTGTAGAAGCCATCCTCTCTTTAACTTCAGCTTTTTCACAGATGGCATCAAGTAACCATCCAAAATTTGCTGAAATTTTATTGAATCCATTTTTCCTTCTACTCGTGAGATGTTCCCTGTGCCACTGGCTGCAACACAACCCCAAAGCATGATTGATCCAACCCCATGCTTAACAGTTGGACAGAGGTTCTTTTCATTAAATTCTGTGCCCCTTCTTCTCCAAACGTACCTTTGCTCATTCCGGCCAAAAAGTTCCATTTTAACCTCATTGGTCCACAGAACTTGTTTCCAAAATGCATCAGGCTTGTCTATATGTTCATTTGCAAAGTTCAAACGATGATTTTTGTGGTGAGGACGTAGAAGAGGTTTTCTTCTGATGACTCTTCCATGAAGACCATATTTGTACAGGTATCTCTTTATAGTGGAATAGTGTACCACAACTCCAGTGTCTGCCAGATCTTTCTGGAGGGATCGTGCAGTCAAACGTGGGTTTTGAATTGTTTTTCTCACAATCCTGCGAGCTGTTCTGTCTGATATTTTTCTTGGTCTTCCAGATCTTGCTTTAACTTCCACTGTTCCTGATGACTGCCATTTCTTAATTACATTCCGAACAGAGGATATTGACATCTGAAAACGCTTTGCTATCTTCTTATAGCCTTCTCCAGCTTTGTGAGCGTCAACTATTTTCAGTTTCAGTTTTCTAGACAACTGCTTAGAAGAACCCATGGTGCTGATTGTTGGGGCAAGTTCAGATGAGTCTGGGCATTTAAAACCTTTGAGATTGACATAACCTGGTCTTCCCAGACGATGATTGAGAACAATCCATGACACTGGCAGGTCTCAGCTTGGCAAAGGGGGCAGTGCATGCTATAAATTCTGCAGGGTGCCCAAACTTTTGCAGACGCCATTTTTTTGTTTTCTGTTATTTTGAAAGTGTAAATGATGGAAATAAAATCTAACTTTTGTTGACATATTATAAGAATGTCTAATCTGTAATTTGATGCCTTTTGGAGATTTTTCCATCTTTCCTTGGCTTCTTTATGCACATTAATACACATTTTTAGCTGGGGTGCCCAAACTTTCGATCCCCACTGTATACATTTTGTATGGCTCTATTCGCACCTCACCCGCACCAAAATTGTGCAGGACCCTTTTTTTGTCCGCACTAGAATTGGATTGCATGGGTAGTCACACCTATGCAATCTGATTCTGCACATCGCACTGCGTTTTGCAGACCCCTTTTGAGGTGTTGTTAACATACACACCTGCAGCGGTTTGCATGCACGGGGTGCAATTCTGATGCAGTGCAGAATTTGCACTAAAAACGCTGCGAATTCCACACCGCATCAGTGTGAACCAGGGCTTAAATATGAAAAACAAAAAACAAACAGCGTGGGGGTCTCCCCCCCCAATCCATACCCTTTGGGAACCCCATGCCAAAATTAAAAAAAAAAAGTGTGCTGCCCCCAAAATCCATATAGGGAACCCCACACCAAAATATTTTTAAAAATGGCATGGGAGTCCCCCCTTTCCTGGCCTGCCTGACTACATGCTTGGATAAGGGTCTGGTATGGATTTTGGGGTGGACCTCACGCCTTTTTTTCCCCTTAATTTTGGCGTGGGGAACCCCGTTAACAGCAGATGAGTCATGATTGTTAAGGACACGGCGGCCGCCAGCTATTCACAATGAATTCGATATTATGAATTTGAAAATCAGAATGAAATGAATGCATTCATTTTTTCAATA